>NW_028321057.1:45000-52203 GCF_062004578.1 Staurois parvus
GACCCCGAGTATGGAGGAAGAATGGAGAGGCCCAAGGACCCCGAGTATGGAGGAAGAATGGAGAGGCCCAAGGACCCCGAGTATGGAGGAAGAATGGAGAGGCACAAGGGCCCCGAGTATGGAGGAAGAATGGAGAGGCCCGAGGACCCGGAGTATGGAGGAAGAATGGAGAGGCCCGAGGACCCGGAGTATGGAGGAAGAATGGAGAGGCCCGAGGACCCCGAGTATGGAGGAAGAATGGAGAGGCCCGAGGACCCCGAGTATGGAGGAAGAATGGAGAGGCCCGAGGACCCCGAGTATGGAGGAAGAATGGAGAGGCCCGAGGACCCCGAGTATGGAGGAAGAATGGAGAGGCCCAAGGACCCCGAGTATGGAGGAAGAATGGAGAGGCCCAAGGACCCCGAGTATGGAGGAAGAATGGAGAGGCCCAAGGACCCCGAGTATGGAGGAAGAATGGAGAGGCCCAAGGACCCCGAGTATGGAGGAAGAATGGAGAGGCCCGAGGACCCCGAGTATGGAGGAAGAATGGAGAGGCACACACTGCAAGATGCTTGAAGTCCAGTGTGAAGTTTCCACAGTCTGTGTTGATTTGGGGAGCCATGTCATCTGCTGGTGTTGGTCCACTGTGCTTCATTAAGTCCAGGGTCACCGCAGTCGTCTACCAGGAGATTTTGGAGCACTTCATGCTTCCTTCCGCAGACCAGCTTTATGGGGATGCTGACTTCATTTTCCAGCAGGACTTGGCTCCGCCCACACTGCCAAAAGCACCAAAACCTGGTTCAATGACCGTGGGATTACTGTGCTTGATTGGCCAGCAAACTCGCCTGACCTGAACCCCATAGAGAATCTATGGGGCATTGCCAAGAGAAAGATGAGAGACATGAGAGCGAACAATGCAGAAGAGCTGAAGGCCGCTATTGAAGCATCCTGGTCTTCCATAACACCTCAGCAGTGCCACAGGCTGATAGCTTCCATGCCACGCCGCATTGAGGCAGTAATTGCAAAAGGGGCCCCAACCAAGTACTGAGTACATATGCAGCTTCTACTTTTCAGAGGTGCGATATTGTTCTATGTACAATCCGTGTTTTATTGATTGCATGGAATATTCTCATTTTCTGAGATTGTGGATTTGGGGTTTTCATGAGCTGTAAGCCATAATCATCCCAATGATGACAAATCACGGCTGGAACTATCTTGCTTTGCATGGAATGAGTCTCATATATTAGTTTCACCTTTTAAGTTGCTGCACTGAAATATATGAACTTTTGCACCACATTCTCATTTTTCGAGTTTCACCTGTACATACCGATGCCGTTATCGCAAGATTCGGCAGTTTTGCCCCCTTTGCATCTATAACATCCTCCACTCTTCTGGGAAGAGTCTTCACAAGATTTTGGAGGGTGTCTGTGGCAATTTGTGCCCAATTGTTAGGTCAGGTACTAAGACTGTACGAGAACAACTGGATCCCGATTGGCATTCATCCTAAAGGTGTTCAGTAGGTTGAGATCGGGGCTCTGTACAGGACACTGGAGTTCCTCCTCACCAACCTGTCATCCATGTCTTTATGGCACTGGCCCACTTTGCATCAATACCATCCTCCACTCTTCTGGGAAGACTTTTCACAAGATCTTGGATGGTATCTGGGAATTGGTGCCCATTTGTGAGATCAGGTACTGGTGTTGGATGAGATGACCTGGCTTGCATCATTTTAATTCATCCCAAAGGTGTTGAAGGTCAGGACACTTGAGTTCCTCCACACCAAACTGGTCAAACCGTGTCTTTCTGGAGCTGGTTTAGTAAAACTAACATAACAACAAATCCTTTTAAAGTAATTGATGCGTCATTATGTAATCCACAATCGCCCATGAAGTAACAATGCTTATGCTAGATGTCCAAAAGTCCATGGACACTTGGCCATCACACTTGTATGAGCCGGTTGGTCATCCCATGCCAAAACCATGGCCATCAATGTGGAGTTGCTCCTCTTGTGGCTTTGACAGCCTCCACTCTTCGGGGAAGGCTTTCCACAAGATTTGGGTGGTTTTCTGTGGGAATTGGCTCCATTTATGAGGTCAGGTACTGATGTTGGATATTCCAGGGAATATCCAATTGCCTTTCGGGGGATCAGAGAGAAATTTTTTCCCCCTGCAGGAGCAAATTGGATCGTGCTTTGCTGGTTTTTGGGGGGTTTTTGCCTTCCTCTGGATCAACTGTGGGTGGAGGATTATAACTTTTTTTTTTAATGGTTTAACTGGATGGACTTTTGTCTTTTTTTTTCAGCCAGACTAACTATGTAACTATGTAAGATCTGACTCATCATCAGTGTTCCAGTTCATCCCAAAGGTGTTCAGTAGGGTTGAGGTCAGTGCTCTGTACAGGACACTGGAGTTCCTCCACACCAAACTGGTCATCCATGTCTTTATGGAGTTGGCTCCACTCTTCTGGAAATGCTTATCATAATTTGTGGCCATTATAGAGGTCAGGTACTGATGTTAGATGAGAAGACCTAGTTGTGTGCCATATGTTGGGCACCAAGAAAGACCTAGCACACCGTTAGTGGACCAGTTCATCCTAAAGGTGCTCAGTAGGGTTGAGGTCAGGGCCCTGTTCAGGACACTGGAGTTCCTCCACGTCTTTATGGAGCCGGCTTTGTACACGGGGGACAGTCATGGAGGAACAGAAAAGGGTCTTCACCAAACTGGTCATCCATGTCTTTATGGAGCTGGCTTTGTACACGGGGGGGTTGGGGGGGACAGTCATGGGGGAACAGAAAAGGGTCTGCACCAAACTGGTCACCCATGTCTTTATGGAGCCGGCTTTGTACACGGGGGGGGGGGGGGGGGGAGTCATGGGGGAACAGAAAAGGGTCTTCACCAAACTGGTCATCCATGTCTTTATGGAGCTGGCTTTGTACACGGGGGGGGGGGAGGGGGTTGGGGGGGACAGTCATGGGAGAACAGAAAAGGGTCTTCACCAAACTGGTCATCCATGTCTTTATAGAGCTGGCTTTGTACACGGGGGGGGGGGAGGGGGTTGGGGGGGACAGTCATGGGAGAACAGAAAAGGGTCTTCACCAAACTGGCCATCCATGTTTTTATGGAGCTGGCTTTGTACACAGAGGACAGTCATGGGGGAACAGAAAAGGGTCTTCACCAAACTGTGACCACAAGGCTGGAGGAGCACAATTGTCTCCAATGTCTTTGTATGATGGAGGATTACCAGGATCTGTCACTTTGGACACCTGAACTCCATCATTGGGAGGGGGGTTCACATTGGCCATATAGTGTATATGCAAAACGTACGAACACAACATAGTACTTTTATTAATAATTATCCTAAATAAATCTGCATAAAAGAATGTTTTCAAGTTTTTCCCAAGGGGAGGCAACCTCCTAATGGCCATGGTTTTGAAATGTGATGTCCAGCAAGCCAATATTCTGTAGGTGTGGAGGTCAGATGCCGGTACGGTGTGTGGGGACTGTAACCTCTGAACGTTTATGTACGGCACAAGTGCAAGTTGGCTGTAGTGGCCACATACTACACGTGTCCATTGTGTGTTGCTTTCCTTTTCTGAGGGCATGCTAACTATGTACTCCCAACACACTGACTGCACTGTCCCCATTTATGATCAGGAACTGGTGGGAGGGGCTCCTGATCATGTGACTGCTGTGAAGCAGTCACATGATCAGGAGTGCCACCTCCCTTTGTTCAGAACCCCTTAAGGGGCTGTCAGGGGACAAGGGGCTGTCAGGGGACAAGGGGCTGTCAGGGGACAAGGGGCTGTCAGGGGACACGGGGCTGTCAGGGGACACGGGGCTGGCAGGTGACACGGGGCTGGCAGGGGACATGGAGCTGGCAGGGGACACGGGGCTGTCAGGGGACACGGGGCTGTCAGGGGACACGGAACTGTCAGGGGACACGGGGCTGTCAGGTGACACGGAGCTGTCAGGGGACATGGGGCTGTCAGGGGTTGATCCTTGCTTTGAAGAGCAGGCCATACTATTGGTGAACTCAGCATTCCTCCCGCCTAACATTTCTGTTTTCATTTTCAGGCTCAAAAAGATGTGAAGAAGGAGCGACCTCTCGTACGACGCAAGTCAGAATTGCCTCAGGACATCTACACCATGAAAGCCTTGGAATCTCATTGCCGAGCCGACGATTTAATAACCCACGACGGGCATTAGACTTGGACAATTCAGTCATACTTGGTGGATTCTTTCCTCCCTCCCTCCCCCCCCCCTCTCCAGAAGCAGTTACAGAGTAGAAAGAGGAAAAATTAAAATTTTTTTCTTTTTTCGGGTGCCATACCGATGTCTCTAATCGCAGTCCAAGCTTTTCCTTCCCAGTTCTGTCGGCAATAACTCCCAGCGTGCAGCCTAAGGTCAGACGTTCAAACAATGGTGGCCAAACGTCTTCTGTGTGCAGATCGATGGGTGACGTCACACCAGGGACTCCGGGGTGACGAGACGTCTTCTGTGTGCAGATCGATGGGTGACGTCACACCAGGGACTCCGGGGTCACAAAACGTCTTCTGTGTGCAGATCGATGGGTGACGTCATACCAGGGACTCCGGGGTGACGTCATACCAGGGACTCCGGGGTGACAACACGTCTACTGTGTGCAGATCAATGGGTGACGTCATACCAGGGACTCCGGGGTGACGAGACGTCTTGTGTATGCAGATCGATGGGTGACGTCACACCAGGGACTCCGGGGTGACGAGACGTCTTCTGTGTGCAGATCGATGGGTGACGTCACACCAGGGACTCCGGGGTGACGAGACGTCTTCTGTGTGCAGATCGATGGGTGATGTCACACCAGGGACTCCGGGGTCACAAAACGTCTTCTGTGTGCAGATCGATGGGTGACGTCACACCAGGGACTCCGGGGTGACCAAACGTCTTCTGTGTGCAGATCGATGGGTGACGTCACACCAGGGACTCCGGGGTGACCAAACGTCTTCTGTGTGCAGATCGATGGGTGACGTCACACCAGGGACTCCGGGGTCACAAAACATCTGTGTGCAGATCGATGGGTGACGTCTCACCAGGGACTCCGGGGTGACGTCACACCAGGGACTCCGGGGTGACCAAACGTCTTATGTGTGCAGATCGATGGGTGATGTCACACCAGGGACTCCGGGGTCACAAAACGTCTTCTGTGTGCAGATCGATGGGTGACGTCACACCAGGGACTCCGGGGTGACCAAACGTCTTCTGTGTGCAGATCGATGGGTGACGTCACACCAGGGACTCCGGGGTGACCAAACGTCTTCTGTGTGCAGATCGATGGGTGACGTCACACCAGGGACTCCGGGGTCACAAAACATCTGTGTGCAGATCGATGGGTGACGTCTCACCAGGGACTCCGGGGTGACGTCACACCAGGGACTCCGGGGTGACCAAACGTCTTATGTGTGCAGATCGATGGGTGACGTCACACCAGGGACTCCGGGGTCACAAAACATCTGTGTGCAGATCGATGGGTGACGTCTCACCAGGGACTCCGGGGTGACAACACGTCTTCTGTGTGCAGATCGATGGGTGACGTCACACCAGGGACTCCGGGGTGACCAAACGTCTTCTGTGTGCAGATCGATGGGTGACGTCACACCAGGGACTCCGGGGTCACAAAACGTCTTCTGTGTGCAGATCGATGGGTGACGTCACACCAGGGACTCCGGGGTGACCAAACGTCTTCTGTGTGCAGATCGATGGGTGACGTCACACCAGGGACTCCGGGGTGACAACACGTCTTCTGTGTGCAGACTGATGGGTGACGTCACACCAGGGACTCCGGGGTCACAAAACGTCTTCTGTGTGCAGATCGATGGGTGACGTCACACCAGGGACTCCGGGGTGACGAGACGTCTTCTGTGTGCAGATCAATGGGTGACGTCACACCAGGGACTCCGGGGTCACAAAACGTCTTCTGTGTGCAGATCGATGGGTGACGTCACACCAGGGACTCCGGGGTGACCAAACGTCTTCTGTGTGCAGATCGATGGGTGACGTCACACCAGGGACTCCGGGGTGACAACACGTCTTCTGTGTGCAGACTGATGGGTGACGTCACACCAGGGACTCCGGGGTCACAAAACGTCTTCTGTGTGCAGATCGATGGGTGACGTCACACCAGGGACTCCGGGGTGACAACACGTCTTCTGTGTGCAGACCGATGGGTGACGTCACACCAGGGACTCCGGGGTCACAAAACGTCTTCTGTGTGCAGATCGATGGGTGACGTCACACCAGGGACTCCGGGGTGACGAGACGTCTTCTGTGTGCAGATCAATGGGTGACGTCACACCAGGGACTCCGGGGTCACAAAACGTCTTCTGTGTGCAGATCGATGGGTGACGTCACACCAGGGACTCCGGGGTGACCAAACGTCTTCTGTGTGCAGATCGATGGGTGACGTCACACCAGGGACTCCGGGGTGACAACACGTCTTCTGTGTGCAGATCGATGGGTGACGTCACACCAGGGACTCCGGGGTGACAACACGTCTTCTGTGTGCAGATCGATGGGTGACGTCTCACCAGGGACTCCGGGGTGACGTCACACCAGGGACTCCGGGGTGACGTCACACCAGGGACTCCGGGGTGACGTCACACCAGGGACTCCGGAGGTCACAAAACGTCTTCTGTGTGCAGACCGATGGGTGACGTCACACCAGGGACTCCGGGGTGACCAAACGTCTTCTGTGTGCAGACCGATGGGTGACGTCACACCAGGGACTCCGGGGTCACAAAACATCTGTGTGCAGATCAATGGGTGACATCTCACCAGGGACTCCGGGGTGACGTCACACCAGGGACTCCAGGGTGACAACACGTCTTCTGTGTGCAGATCGATGGGTGACGTCTCACCAGGGACTCCGGGGTCACAAAACATCTGTGTGCAGATCGATGGGTGACATCTCACCAGGGACTCCGGGGTGACGTCACACCAGGGACTCCGGTGGCATCCATCCGCAGAGATCATTCACACAAGAGCCGTGGACCCCGGGGCTTCAGGAAGATGGTCGCTCGGCCAACTTACTAACCGTTTCTTCTGATCGATCTTTTATATTGGTGAATTGGGGGAACAATTCTGGGCTTTGCCTGCATGTGCCGCGTAGAGTTTGCTGGTTTCCTCCAACAATCCTCCATTCACTTCTCATGTTGTTATTCCTCAGGTTTTGTTGGGCGCAGGAGAAGTT
>NW_028321058.1:0-59697 GCF_062004578.1 Staurois parvus
TACAGTTGTGTCCAAAATTATTCAACCCCCAATGCTGTAAAGGGGTTTAGGGACTATAGTGTACATTTGGAATTGTATTCAGAATCAAATCCTACAAGGACGTTGTAACTACCCAAATGCAACTAAAATGACATCAATTGTTTATGTAATACAGTAGTAAATGGTTCTTATGTGGTTTCTTCATTGCCACAATTATTCAACCCCTTAAAGACTACCACTCTGAAGAACAGAGGTTCATACAGGTGCTTTCCATCAGGTATTGAAAACACCTGTGGATGTCACCGAGCAGCAATCAAGCATAATAAGCACCAATTAGGCAGCTTTAAAATGACTGTGATACTCAGCTCCTTCTAGACATTTACTGGTGTGGTTACAAACATGGTGAAGGCAAGAGAATGGTCCAGGAAGACAAGAGAAGAGGTGATTTCTCTTCACAGGAAGGGCAATGGCTATAAGAAGATTGCAAAGATGTTAAACATACCAAGAGACACCTTAGGAAGCATCATTCGCAAATTCAAGGCAAAGGGCACTGTTGAAACGCTACCTGGTCGTGGCAGAAAGAAGATGCTGACTTCGACTGCTGTGCGCTACCTGAAGCGTAGAGTGGAGAGAAGTCCCCGTGTGACTGCTGAGGAACTGAGAAAAGATTTGTCAGATGTGGGTACAGAAGTTTCAGCCCAGACAATAAGACGCACACTGCGTAATGAAGGCCTCCGTGCCAGAACTCCCAGGCGTACCCCCTTGCTGTCTCCAAAGAATAAGAAGAGTCGACTGCAGTATGCCAAAAGCCATGTGGACAAACCACAAAAGTTGTGGGATAGTGTTCTGTGGACTGATGAAACAAAATTAGAACTGTTTGGGCCCATGGATCAACGCTATGTTTGGAGGAGGAAGAACAAGGCCTATGATGAAAAGAACACCTTGCCTACTGTGAAGCATGGTGGAGGGTCAATCATGCTTTGGGGCTGTTTTGCTTCTGCAGGTACAGGGAAGCTTCAGCGTGTGCAAGGTACCATGAATTCTCTTCAGTACCAGGAGATATTGGATGGAAACGTGATGCAGTCCGTCACACACCTGAGGCTTGGGAGACGTTGGACCTTTCAACAGGACAATGATCCCAAGCATACCTCCAAGTCCACTAGAGCATGGTTGCAGAATAAAGGCTGGAACATTTTGGAGTGGCCATCGCAGTCACCAGACTTAAATCCGATTGAGAACCTCTGGTGGGACTTAAAGAAAGCAGTTGCAGTGCGCAAGCCTAAGAATGTGACTGAACTGGAGGCCTTTGCCCATGAAGAATGGGCGAAGATACCCGTAGATCGCTGCAAGACACTTGTGTCAAGCTATGCTTCACGTTTAAAAGCTGTTATAACTGTAAAAGGATGCTGTACTAAGTACTAAGATTGAATGTCACTTGGGGGTTGAATAAAACTGATAATGCTGTGAGCACAGAAAAGACATTTGTGGTTATTTCATTATAACTGTTATGTTATATTTGTCTGACCTACAAGTGCCTCTTTAATGTAAATGTAAGCAAGATGACTGAATGATCAAAAGCAATGTCAAACTGGCCAAAACACTCAATTTCAGTGGGGGTTGAATAATTTTGGACACAACTGTAAGCTCCTGGGCCCGGGGGGGTCATTGTACTGGTAGATGGTAAGCTCCTGGGCCCGGGGGGGGGGGGGTCATTGTACTGGTAGATGGTAAGCTCCTGGGCCCGGGGGGGGGGGGGTCATTGTACTGGTAGATGGTAAGCTCCTGGGCCCGGGGGGGTTGTTGTACTGGCAGATGGTAAGCTCCTGGGCCCGGGGGGGGTCGTTGTACTGGCAGATGGTAAGCTCCTGGGCCCGGGGGGGGTCATTGTACTGGTAGATGGTAAGCTCCTGGGCCCGGGGGGGTTGTTGTACTGGCAGATGGTAAGCTCCTGGGCCCGGGGGGGTCATTGTACTGGTAGATGGTAAGCTCCTGGGCCCGGGGGGGGTCATTGTACTGGTAGATGGTAAGCTCTTGGGCCCGGGGGGGTCATTGTACTGGTAGATGGTAAGCTCTTGGGTCCGGGGGGATCATTGTACTGGTAGATGGTAAGCTCCTGGGCCCGGGGGGGTCATTGTACTGGTAGATGGTAAGCTCCTGAGCCCGGGGGGGGGGTCATTGTACTGGTAGATGGTAAGCTCCTGGGCCCGGGGGGGGGGTCATTGTACTGGTAGATGGTAAGCTCCTGGGCCCGGGGGGGTCATTGTACTGGTAGATGGTAAGCTCCTGGGCCCGGGGGGGTCATTGTACTGGTAGATGGTAAGCTCCTGGGCCCGGGGGGGTCATTGTACTGGTAGATGGTAAGCTCCTGGGCCCGGGATATTGAACATGGTCTTTTCTCCTCGCAGTCGTTGCCGCCATCTTGGAGGAGGCATTTCTGGCGGTGAAACGTTCCAATGTTCCGGAGGGTCAGGCCGGGGCCGCGTTATCGGCGTCCTCATCAGTAAATTGCGCCCCTCCCACCTCCCCGCGATAAGGAAACGCGCTCCTCTCCTGATTTTCTGTTGCGTCGGCAGACCGTAAATTGCGAGCCGCCAGCGGGAGTGACACCGGGAATTATCTGGAGGCCATTTGTTCCTCATCAGCACAATGGAGGACAGGCTGATGATTTCCCGCCATTGATTTTCCCATTTTCCATGTCAATGATGGATTGGGGGTGGGGGGGTGGGGGGGTCTCATTGGTCTCAATTGGTCGTTTTTTAAGATTTCGGCGAGTGGATTCGGGGCGATGTATACGCAGAAATTCCTGTTATTGATTGGATGAAGTCCATGGACTCGGCTCTGTAGAAGTGTCATTGGTGTCTCAGTACCTGCAGGGCGAAGCAGGCGAGAATCTGTGGCAGGATTGTCCGATATCTTCGCAGTGTACCGAGCAATCCCCCTTTACAATGTCCTGACTCCGCCCCCCAGAGGGCGCTGACAATAGGCCATGCCCTAGTAATAGCCTTTCAGCCCCGCCTCCATCCTATGTAATACCCCTCCAGCCCCGCCTCCATCCTATGTAATACCCCTCCAGCCCCGCCTCCATCCTATGTAATACCCCTCCAGCCCCGCCTCCATCCTATGTAATACCCCTCCAGCCCCGCCTCCATCCTATATAATAGCCCTCCAGCCCCGCCTTCATCCTATGTAATGCCCCTCCAGCCCCGCCTCAATCCTATATAATAGCCCTCCAGCCCCGCCTTCATCCTATGTAATGCCCCTCCAGCCCCGCCTCCATCCTATGTAATACCCCTCCAGCCCCGCCTCCATCCTATGTAATGTCCCTCCAGCCCCGCCTCCATCCTATGTAATACCCCTCCAGCCCCACCTCCATCCTATGTAATGCCCCTCCAGCCCCGCCTCCATCCTATGTAATACCCCTCCAGCCCCGCCTCCATCCTATGTAATGTCCCTCCAGCCCCGCCTCCATCCTATGTAATACCCCTCCAGCCCCGCCTCCATCTCATGTTTTACCCCAACCACTATTCCAAGTTAAATCCTTTCAGCTCCGCCTCCATCCTATGTAATACCCCTCCAGCCCCGCCTCCATCCTATGTAATACCCCTCCAGTCCCGCCTCCATCCTATGTAATGCCCCTCCAGCTCCGCCTCCATCCTATGTAATGCCCCTCCAGCCCCGCCTCCATCCTATGTAATACCCCTCCAGCCCCGCCTCCATCCTATGTAATGCCCCTCCAGCCCCGCCTCCATCCTATGTAATACCCCTCCAGCTCCGCCTCCATCCTATGTAATGCCCCTCCAGCCCCGCCTCCATCCTATGTAATACCCCTCCAGCCCCGCCTCCATCTCATGTTTTACCCCTTCAGCCCCGCCTCCATCCTATATAATAGCCCTCCAGCCCCGCCTTCATCCTATGTAATACCCCTCCAGCCCCGCCTCCATCCTATATAATAGCCCTCCAGCCCCGCCTTCATCCTATGTAATGCCCCTCCAGCCCCGCCTCCATCTCATGTTTTACCCCAACCACTATTCCAAGTTAAATCCTTTCAGCTCCGCCTCCATCCTATGTAATACCCCTCCAGCCCCGCCTCCATCCTATGTAATGCCCCTCCAGCCCCGCCTCCATCCTATGTAATACCCCTCCAGCCCGGCCTCCATCCTATGTAATACCCCTCCAGCCCCGCCTCCATCTCATGTTTTACCCCTTCAGCCCCGCCTCCATCCTATATAATACCCCTCCAGCTCCGCCTTCATCCTATATAATACCCCTCCAGCTCCGCCTCCATCCTATATAATACCCCTCCAGCTCCGCCTTCATCCTATATAATACCCCTCCAACCCCGCCTCCATCCTATATAATACCCCTCCAGCCCCGCCTCCATCCTATATAATACCCCTCCAGCTCCGCCTCCATCCTATATAATACCCCTCCAGCCCCGCCTTCATCCTATATAATACCCCTCCAGCTCCGCCTCCATCCTATATAATACCCCTCCAGCCCCGCCTTCATCCTATATAATACCCCTCCAACCCCGCCTTCATCCTATATAATACCCCTCCAGCCCCGCCTCCATCCTATATAATACCCCTCCAGCCCCGCCTCCATCTCATGTTTTACCCCTTCAGCCCCGCCTCCATCCTATATAATAGCCCTCCAGCCCCGCCTTCATCCTATGTAATACCCCTCCAGCCCCGCCTCCATCCTATATAATAGCCCTCCAGCCCCGCCTTCATCCTATGTAATGCCCCTCCAGCCCCGCCTCCATCTCATGTTTTACCCCAACCACTATTCCAAGTTAAATCCTTTCAGCTCCGCCTCCATCCTATGTAATACCCCTCCAGCCCCGCCTCCATCCTATGTAATGCCCCTCCAGCCCCGCCTCCATCCTATGTAATACCCCTCCAGCCCCGCCTCCATCCTATGTAATGCCCCTCCAGCCCCGCCTCCATCCTATGTAATACCCCTCCAGCCCCGCCTCCATCTCATGTTTTACCCCTTCAGCCCCGCCTCCATCCTATATAATACCCCTCCAGCCCCGCCTCCATCCTATATAATACCCCTCCAGCTCCGCCTCCATCCTATATAATACCCCTCCAGCCCCGCCTTCATCCTATATAATACCCCTCCAGCTCCGCCTCCATCCTATATAATACCCCTCCAGCCCCGCCTTCATCCTATATAATACCCCTCCAACCCGCCTTCATCCTATATAATACCCCTCCAGCCCCGCCTCCATCCTATATAATACCCCTCCAGCTCCGCCTCCATCCAATATAATACCCCTCCAGCCCCGCCTTCATCCTATATAATACCCCTCCAGCTCCGCCTCCATCCTATATAATACCCCTCCAGCTCCGCCTCCATCCTATATAATACCCCTCCAGCCCCGCCTCCATCCTATATAATACCCCTCCAGCTCCGCCTTCATCCTATATAATACCCCTCCAGCTCCGCCTTCATCCTATATAATACCCCTCGAACCCCACCTCCATCCTATATAATACCCCTCCAGCTCCGCCTCCATCCTATATAATACCCCTCCAGCTCCGCCTCCATCCTATATAATACCCCTCCAGCTCCGCCTCCATCCTATGTAATACCCCTCCATCTCCGCCTCCATCTCATGTTTTACCACTTCAGCCCCGCCTCCATCCCATATAATACCCCTCCAGCTCCGCCTCCATCCTATATAATACCCCTCCAGCCCCGCCTCTATCCTATATAATACCTCTCCAGCCCCGCCTCCATCCTATATAATACCCCTCCAGCCCCGCTTCCATTCTATATAATACCCCTCCAGCCCCGCCTCCATCCTATATAATACCCCTCCAGCCCTGCCTCCATCCTATATAATACCCCTCCAGCCCTGCCTCCATCCTATGTAATGCCCCTCCAGCCCCGCCTCCATCCTATATAATACCCCTCCAGCCCTGCCTCCATCTCATTTTATTCCCCTCCAGCCCCGCCTCCATCCTATATAATACCCCTCCAGCCCCACCTCCATCCCATTTTATACCCCTCCAGCCCCACCTCCATCACGTTATACCCCTCCAGCCCCGCCTCCAGCCCATTTTATACCCCTCCAGCCCCGCCTCCATCATGTTATACCCCTCCAGCCCCGCCTCCATCACGTTATACCCCTTCTGCCCCCCCAGCACATAGGAGAGCTCACCCAACGCATCTGATTCCATTGAGGGGTGGCAGGTCCGGCCGTTGCCTCAGGTGTGTCTCACTCCTCCTGCTGCAGAGCAGTTACTATCTATCTATAATCTATCGATCGATGTGATCAGATCTGCAGTTCATCAATTGGTTTCCACGATTAGATTCCTCTTCATTGGTCAATCGATGGACTCAGGAGAGGAAACGGATCGACATAACGCCACCCATCGTACAATCCGCCTAAAGATCTCCATATCCAATCATTTCCCTGAATCGCTGAGCCCGCCCACTGCGCAGCGAGATGTGATTGGATGGTGTGTGGGGGATCAGATCTTCCCTCTAATGATGGATGGCGTATAGAAGATGCAGTTGGGTGTATGGGCCTCCTCAGACTGTGGAGTAGGGTGGACACCGCGGTCTCAGTTGTGGGTGGAGTGCTCCTTTAATGAATAAAGTGATCCAGTTTTTGCTGTTGCCAAGCAGAACATTTTTTCTTCTTCTCCATCAGACGAGGCTGCTCCAGCTCCACACTGCCAGGTGAGCCGCCTTAATGAAGGGGCCAGGGACCGCGCAGGGGAGGGGGGGCTGACATGGAGGGAAGCGTCTTCATTCCACGCAAATGTCAGGAGGTCCCAGAGCTCCAGGTGGAGGGGGAAGATGGAGAGTCCTGTCAGACGGTCCCCGGGCCCCGGACTGACGCTGTCCCCTCACCACCGCGTACCCACCAAACACCCCCATAAATCACATTAAAGGGCACTGAAAATCCAAGGAGGATCGCTATATCCGCATCACCCGCCTCAAGAGCTCACAATCGAACGTCACAATTATAAATGGAAGCTTGTGACTTGGTGACCAATGAGCTACTAGGACCACCTGAGCCAAGGAGCTCACCATCTACTAGGACCACCTGAGCCAAGGAGCTCACCATCTACTAGGACCATCTCAGCCAAGGAGCTCACCATCTACTAGGACCATCTGAGCCAAGGAGCTCACCATCTACTAGGACCACCTGAGCCAAGGAGCTCACCATCTACTAGGACCATCTGAGCCAAGGAGCTCACCATCTACTAAGACCATCTGAGCCAAGGAGCTCACCATCTACTAGGACCATCTCAGCCAAGGAGTTCACCATCTACTAGGACCATCTGAGCCAAGGAGCTCACCATCTACTAGGACCATCTGAACCAAGGAGCTCACCATCTACTAGGACCATCTGAGCCAAGGAGCTCACCATCTACTAGGACCATCTGAGCCAAGGAGCTCACCATCTACTAGGACATCTGAGCCAAGGAGCTCACCATCTACTAGGACCAGGACCATCTGAGCCAAGGAGCTCACCATCTACTAGGACCATCTGAGCCAAGGAGTTCAACATCTACTAGGACCATCTGAGCCAAGGAGCTCACCATCTACTAGGACCATCTCAGCCAAGGAGCTCACCATCTACTAGGACCATCTGAGCCAAGGAGCTTACCATCTACTAGGACCATCTGAGCCAAGGAGTTCACCATCTACTAGGACCATCTGAGCCAAGGAGCTCACCATCTACTAGGACCATCTGAACCAAGGAGCTCACCATCTACTAGGACCATCTGAGCCAAGGAGCTCACCATCTACTAGGACCATCTGAGCCAAGGAGCTCACCATCTACTAGGACCAGGACCATCTGAGCCAAGGAGCTCACCATCTACTAGGACCATCTGAGCCAAGGAGTTCACCATCTACTAGGACCATCTGAGCCAAGGAGCTCACCATCTACTAGGACCATCTCAGCCAAGGAGCTCACCATCTACTAGGACCATCTGAGCCAAGGAGCTCACCATCTACTAGGAGCATCTCAGCCAAGGAGTTCACCATCTACTAGGACCATCTGAGCCAAGGAGCTCACCATCTACTAGGACCATCTGAGCCAAGGAGCTTACCATCTACTAGGACCATCTGAGCCAAGGAGCTCACCATCTACTAGGACCATCTGAGCCAAGGAGCTTACCATCTACTAGGACCAGGACCATCTGAGCCAAGGAGCTCACCATCTACTAGGACCAGGATCATCTGAGCCAAGGAGCGCAGCATCTACTAGGACCAGGACCATCTGAGCCAAGGAGATCACCATCTACTAGGACCATCTGAGCCAAGGAGCTCACCATCTACTAGGACCATCTGAGCCAAGGAGCTCACCATCTACTAGGACCATGACCGATTAAAGGTCTGGTGATGAGCTTTCCTGTTTCTCGGGGGGGTCCCCACTGATACCACTGGTCACACCTGGCCAGGGGTGGACTGACCATTCGAGCACTCGGGCACTGCCTGAGGGCCCGGGGTCAGTAGGGGGCCCCATTATATGCCCCTGTTACCTTTATATAGGCTTTTTTGGGTGTGCTTTGAGTGTGGACAAGGACACAGGGGCCCCATGATCCCCTATTGCCCGGGGGCCCCATGAGTTGTCAGTCCGCTCCGGCACCTGACTCTAGCTATGAGCTCGGGAAATGATTGCACTATAGAAGGAATCGGAGCTTCCTGTGTCCTGTAGAGGGAGAGGCTCGTCCAGTGAGCTGACAATCTACCTGTGAGCTCATCTGCACTGTGTGTGGATTTTGGTGGTCAGCCGGTGAAGGTCAGCTGAGGACGGTGGTGGGGGAGGGGGGGGGGCATGGCGATTATCACTGACAATGGCGGGTGATTGGTGGCGGCGGGGTGACATCGCCCTGATGGGCGATAAATGTACCAGACACAGAGGAGGCAGAGAGACAGGACCGGGGGGGCAGGAAGATCAGCCAGGGGGGCCGGGGGTGGGCCGGGGGGGGGGCAGGAAGATCTGCCAGGGTAACCGGAGGGGGGGGCAGGAAGATCCCCCAGGGGGGCTGGGGGGGGGAGCAGGAAGACCTACTGGGGGGGAGCAGGATGATCTCCAAGGGGGGCTGGGGGGGAGCAGGAAGATCTGCCGGGGGGCAGGAAGATCTGCCAGGGGGGTCGGGGGGGCAGGAAGATCTGCCAGGGGGGCCGGGGGGGCAGAAAGATCTGCCAGGGGGGCCGGGGGGAGCAGGAAGATCTGCCAGGGGGACCGGGGGGGGCAGGAAGATCCGCTGGGGGGAGCGGGAAGACCTGCCAGGGGGGGAGCAGGAAGATCTGCAGGGGGGCCGGGGGGAGGAAGATCTGCCAGGGGGGCTGATTGCGGTGGGATGTGGTGCAGATTGTTCAGACGATGTGCTGATTGCGGTGCAGATTGTTCAGACGATGTGCTGATTGCGGTGCAGATTGTACAGACGATGTGCTGATTGCGGTGCAGATTGTACAGACGGTGTGCTGATTGCGGTGCAGATTGTTCAGACGGTGTGCTGATTGCGGTGCAGATTGTTCAGACGGTGTGCTGATTGCGGTGCAGATTGTTCAGACGATGTGCTGATTGCGGTGGGTGTCGGTCACATGGACAGCGAGGATCAGGAATGGGACTCCCCCCCCAATGAGCCCCCCACACACGCTCCAATCCCCATGGATCTCTCAGCATAGACGATTATTTACTAACGATCCTCCTCCAGGTATTGATTGATCCCTGTCGTGCGCCCCGCCCGGTCCTTTTCCCCCCCCGGACCGCCCCCAGATATGATCAACCAATCCCGGCACTCCGTCTGGCCTTGTTCCCGGGGAGATGACTCCGCCGATCGATTTTCCTCTCCTCCTCGGACGCAGATTTATCGTCCTCGTCGGCCATCTTTCTTACTGGCGCACTAAACCTTTATATCCGGCTGTGAAAGTCGTTCTCCCGCCATGAAAAACGATCTCGCCGCGCCGCGGGATTGGCCGCTACGCCATCCATGGAACGAATCTCCGCAGAGCCTGTGAAACCGTCTGCGAGGCGCCGGGAGACGGATGGATCCCAGGGGGAGGGGGGGGGATTCTGGGCCGAGATTATTACCGCCACGTCAAAGACGGGTCAAGGATGGCGATGCGCGGCGGCCATCTTTACGGCTGTACCGGGGGGGGGGGAGGGGCGGCAGATGTTTTTCACTGAATAGGAAATCGTCTTCCCGGAGGTTCGATGACGAGGAATCCAGAAGAAAAGAACTTCGCCGCCATTGGGGGCGGAGTCGGGATTTCTGTACCGGCCCTTTAACTGCGAATCATTGGCTCGGTCCATTCGCCGTGGCGCCCGTTTCTCCTCCCATCCGCTTCGGAGTCTCACAACTCCCGCTGCACGACCAACGAATAACCCGATCCGCCTTCGCTTGCTGAGCGATCTGCGGTGGAAAAGCGGGCGTTTGGCGGAATTATCGTTCCATCGCGACTTTCATTCGCGGATACGTTTGATCTGCCGCAGGCGGGCGGAGCGAGGAGAGCGCATTTATGGGGCGAGGCCGGGGGACGGGCAGAAGTTGGGGGGTGATCTGTAAAGATTTCCGGGTGACGCTGGGGGGATTATTTTTGGTATATTTTATTATTCATTATATTTTAATTTTATATGTTATTTATTTTTTCAATTTTGTATTACTTTTTTATTTTATGTTTATATTTTTTAATTGTTTTTATTTTGCATTATATTTTAATGTATTTATTATTATTATTATTATTATTATTATTATTGGTATATTTTATTTATTGGATTTGGAATTAATATTTTTAATATGTTTTAATTTTATATCTTTGTATTGTATTTTTTTTCATTTTTTTATTGTTATTATTATATTATTATTATTCAGGATTTATATGGCGCCAACAGTTTGCTCAGCGCTTTGCAAAACGAAGGCGGACATGACAGTTACAATACCATTTGGTACAAGAGGAAGCAAAGGACCCGGATACATTTTATATTTTATTTATTGCATTTTTAATTGTTAGAATTTTTTCATTTTACCTAATATCTTTTTCATTTTTATTGTTTTTTTTTTATATTTAAATTTATTTATTTTATTTTTAAAATATTTTCATTGCTTTTTTTTATTTTCTTTATATGTTTATTTTTTTGGTATATTTTATTATTCATTATTTTTTAATTTTATGTTATTTATTATTTCAATTTGTATTACTTTTTATTTTATATTTTTTTTATTGTTTTATTTTTTATTATATTTTAATTTATTATTATTATTATTATTATAAATAATAATATCATTATTATCTTTATTATTATTGGTATATTTTATTTATTGGATTTGGAATTAATATTTTTAATATGTTTTAATTTTATATCTTTGTATTGTATTTTTTTCATTTTTTTTATTGTTATTATTATATTATTATTATTCAGGATTTATATGGCGCCAACAGTTTGCTCAGCGCTTTGCAAAACGAAGGCGGACATGACAGTTACAATACCATTTGGTACAAGAGGAAGCAAAGGACCCGGATACATTTTATATTTTATTTATTGCATTTTTAATTGTTAGAATTTTTTCATTTTACCTAATATCTTTTTCATTTTTATTGTTTTTTTTTTATATTTAAATTTATTTATTTTATTTTTAAAATATTTTCATTGCTTTTTTTTATTTTCTTTATATGTTTATTTTTTTTGGTATATTTTGTTATTCATTATTTTTTAATTTTATGTTATTTATTATTTCAATTTGTATTACTTTTTTATTTTATATTTATTTTTTAATGTTTTATTTTGTATTATATTTTAATTTTTTATTATTATTAATATAAATAATAATAACAATAATAAGAATAAGAATAATTATAATAATATAATTATTATCTTTATTATTATTGATATATTTTATTTATTGTATTTGGAATTATTATTTTTAATATGTTTTACTCTTATATCTTTGTATTGTATTTTTTCATGATATTTTTTATTGTTGTTGTTATTATCATTATTATTATTATTATTATTATTATTATTATTAATAATTAATATATATAATTATTATTAATATTATTATTAATAATAATAATAATAATAATAATAATAATAATAATCTTATTCTTATGTTGTTTATTTTTAATTTGTTAATATATTAACAAATTAAAAATAAACAACATATAAGAATAACATTATTATTATTATTATTATTATTATTATTATTATTATTATTATTATTATTAATAATAATAATAACATTTATAATTATTATTATTATTTTGATAATATATATATTTTAATTATTAATATTATTAATAATAACAACAAGGAAAAAAAAAATATATATATAAACAAATTAAAAATAAACAACATATAAGAATAAGAAGATTATTATTATTATTATTATTATTAATAATAATAACATTTATAAGTATTATTTTGATAATATATTATATATTTTAATTATTATAATTATTAATAATAATAATAATAAATATAAATATAATAATAACAAGAAAAAATATCATGAAAAAATACAATACAAAGATATAAAATTAAAACATATTAAAAATAATTCCAAATACAATAAATAAAATATACCAATAATAATAAAGATAATAATAATATATTTTTTTTTTCCTTTCTTCTATTATTTGATTTTATTTTGCATGTAACAATAAAATACAAAAATAAAAAAAATATAAATAAATATCTGTGTACTATTTTTGTATTATTTTACAGTTTCAGGGTTTTTGGGTTTTTTTTTTCATCAGAAAGGTCACGTCAGGTGGCGGGGAAGGTTGGTTTTTTTTTTTGTTTTTTTGGGGGTTTTTTTCATGCTCATGAAAAAAATGATCGTCGGTTTTGTACGCAATTTTCGGTGATTGTGAAATCGCTAATTTTCTCCGTGAAATGGAGTTCGCTGGAATGGCTCGTCTCTGGAGGACAATACACTTTGATATATTCCCGTTTTCTCCGCAGGACGCCATGACGGCGTTGTGACGCCACGCTGTGATTGGCCGCGGCGGGGGTGAAGCGCAGAGGCCATTTCTTCGGTAATCAGGGTAGGAGGGGGGGAGATCCGGATACAGCAAAATGGCAGATTAGGGTCGTTAATTGTGGCCGCGAGCTCTTAGCCGAAGGTTAATAGTCGATCTGATGCGCCGCCCTGAGACTCGCCGGCCGCCATTAGCGCAGGGAACGCAGCCGTCCAATGGAAGCGGGAGGGGCCCCTAGTCTGCCTGAGCTGGCGGTGGCCCAGGAAAGGGAACATCCCACCAGCCTTGACATCGAATCTGAGTGCTTAGGTTGCCCCGATGGAGGTTGCTCCCGCGGCCCCTTCCTACCCCTCCGGGTGTTCGTTCATCCAGCCCTACAGAAAGGGGTCATTACATCCTCTGCAGCCAGTAACCCCCTGCCGGGCCCCTGTGGTGCCCCACGAGGGCCCTTTCTCTAAAACCATCCAGATCCTGGCATTCAGATCCACAACGAGCCGAAAATCGCTGCTTTCTAAAAAAATGAGGACTAGGGAGGTGGGGTTGGGCGGGATTTTTTGGAAGCAACCCGGTAATGGAGAGGAGGACATGGCTCAGGTAAGTTCTCCAGGTGGAGCTGAAAGATCCTTCACCTTTTTTACGATCGGTTACATCCTTATACCTGATACTGAGAAGAAGAGACGGTTGGAGGTCCTCTGGAGGGGCTGGTGATGGAGCTCAGAGGTTCGATCTTCTGCTTAGTGAGGAAAAGGAAGAACCACACAATAATGGAGAGAAGGACATGGCTCAGGTAAGTTCTCCAGATGGGGCTGAAGGATCCTTCAACTTTATTACGATCGGTTGAATCCTTATACCTGATACTGAGAAGAAGAGACGGTTGGAGGTTCTCTGGGTAGGTGGTGATGGAGCTCAGAGGTTGGTTCTTCTACTTCAGCTTTAGATGGCATTTATCCAGTTCTATAGTGAGCAGAAGGACGATCAACCCAATAACCGAGAAGAGGACATGGTTTAGAGGTAAGTTCTCCGGATTGTCTGATGGAGCTCAGAGGTTCGATCTTCTGCTTAGTAAGGAAAAGGAAGAACCACACAATAATGGAGAGGAGGACATGGCTCAGGTAAGTTCTCCAGATGGAGCTGAAAGATCCTTCAACGTTTTTACGATCGGTTGAATCCTTATACCTGATACTGAGAAGAAGAGACGGTTGAAGGTTCTCTGGAGGGGCTGGTGATGGAGCTCAGAGGTTCGATCTTCTACTTCAGCTTTAGATGGCATTTATCCATTTCTATAGTGAGCAGAAGGACGATCAACCCAATAACCGAGAAGAGGACATGGTTTAGAGGTAAGTTCTCTGGATTGTCTGATGGAGCTCAGAGGTTCGATCTTCTTTTCACCAGAAGATTGAATGAGTTCCATCTAATGCTGAAGTAGAAACCCAATAATGGAGAGGAGGACATGACTCAGGTAAGTTCTCCAGGTGGAGCTGAAAGATCCTTCAACTTTTTTACGATCGGTTAAATCCTTATACCTGATACTGAGAAGAAGAGATGGTTGGAGGTCCTCTGGAGGGGTTGGTGATGGAGCTCAGAGGTTTGATCTTCTGCTTAGTGAGGAAAAGGAAAAACCACACAATAATGGAGAGGAGGACATGACTCAGGTAAGTTCTCCAGGTGGAGCTGAAAGATCCTTCAACTTTTTTACGATCGGTTAAATCCTTATACCTGATACTGAGAAGAAGAGACGGTTGGAGGTCCTCTGGGTAGGTGGTGATAGAGCTCAGAGGTTGGTTCTTCTACTTCAGCTTTAGATGGCATTTATCCAGTTCTATAGTGAGCAGAAGGACGATCAACCCAATAACCGAGAAGAGGACATGGTTTAGAGGTAAGTTCTCCGGATTGTCTGATGGAGTTCAGAGGTTCGATCTTCTTTTCACCAGAAGATTGAATGAGTTCCATCTAATGCTGAAGTAGCAACCCAATAACGGAGAGGAGGACATGGCTCAGGTAAGTTCTCCAGGTGGGGTTCAAAGATTCTTCACCTTTTTTACGATCGGTTAAATCCTTATACCTGATACTGAGAAGAAGAGATGGTTGGAGGTCCTCTGGAGGGGCTGGTGATGGAGCTCAGAGGTTTGATCTTCTGCTTAGTGAGGAAAAGGAAGAACCACACAATAATGGAGAAGAGGGCATGACTCAGGTAAGTTCTCCAGATGGGGCTGAAAGATCCTTCAACGTTTTTACATTCGGTTAAATCCTTATACCTGATACTGAGAAGAAGAGATGGCTGAAGGTTCTCTGGGGAGGAGGTGATGGAGCTCAGAGGTTCGATCTTCTGCTTCAGCATGAGATGGTATTCTTCGAATCCTATAGTGAGAAGGAAGAGTAACCCAGTAATGGAGAGGAGGACATGCCTCAGAGAGAAGTTCTCCATATTGTGTGATGGAGCTCAGAGGTTCGATCTTCTTCTCACTATAAGATTGAATGAGTTCCATCCAATGCTGAAGTAGCAAATGGAGAGGAGGGCGTGGCCCAGAGGTAAATTCTGCAGATGGGGCTCAAAGATTCTTCTTCTGTGAATCCTTAAATTTGATACCGAAAAGAAGCGATGGTTAGACGTCCTCCAGGGTAGGTGGTGATGGAGCTCACAGGTTCGATCTTCTACTTCAGCATGAGATGGTATTCCTCGAATCCTATAGTGAGGAGAAGGAAGAGCAACCCAATAATGGAGAGGAGGACATGCCTCCGAGATAAGTCCTCCATATTGTGGAAAGTTCTCTGGACGGGGCGGAGAGATTCTTCTTCAACGTTTTAATCATTTGTGTATCTTTAAACCTGATACTGAGAAGAGATGGTTGGAGGTTCTCTGGGGGAGGAGATGATGGAGCTCAGAGCTTCGGTCTTCTACTTCGGCATTAGATCTTATTCATCCAATCCTATAGTGAGGACAGCGACAAGCAACCCAATAATGGAGAGGGGCCATGGCTCAGAAGTAAGTACTCTGGATGGTGTGACGGGACAGATGGAGCTCAGAGGTTGGGTCTGCTTCTCACTACGGGATTGGACGAATTCCAGTAATAGAGAGGAGAGGGTTCAGAGGTAAATTCTCTGGATTTTGTGATGGGGATGAGAGATTCTTCTTCAGGCTTTTTTCTATCACCTGATGCTGAGAAGAATAGACTGTTGGAGGTTCTCCGGTGGGGGTGATGGAGCTCCGAGGACCGTTCTTCTCCTCATTGTAGGGTTGGATGAATTCCATCTAATGTAAACGAAGAACAACCCAACAATGGGGAGGAGGACATATCTTCAGAGGTAAGTTCTCTGGATTATGTGATGGAGCTCAGAGGTCGGGTCTTCTCCTCAGTAGAGGTTTGGATTCTGTTTTGAATATCCATTGACTTCCAGTTGGGAAATCTCAAGGTTTGGCTGAACCACAACTGACGGAAGCTTTCAGAATCTGCATATCTCCATTTGTGGGTTCGAATTCTGAACCAGGAGGACATTGGGTGGACATTGGGAGGACATTGGGAGGACATTGGGAGGACATTGGGTGGACATTGGGTGGACATTGGGTGGACATTGGGAGGAGATTGGGAGGACATTGGGTGGACATTGGGTGGACATTGGGAGGACATTGGGAGGAGATTGGGAGGACATTGGGTGGACATTGGGTGGACATTGGGTGGACATTGGGAGGACATTGGGGTGGTTTCTTGTCTTTGGGATCTTTGCAGGAAGTGACGAGTCAGGAAGGGTTACAACATGGGACAATGATTAGGTTGCTCTTGGGGGTTTTCTTGTCCAGAAGACATCCTCTCCCCCTCATTTCTTCTACAGGGGTCACAGAGACAGGAAGTGGAGGAATATCTCCACTATGGGGTCACAGGGACAGGAAGTGAAGGAATATCTCCACTGTGGGGTCACAGGTACAGGAAGTGGAGGACAATCTCTACTATGGGGGTCACAGGGACAGGAAGTGAAGGAATATCTCCACTATGGGGTCATGGGGACAGGAGGTGGAGGAATAGCTCCACTATGGGGTCACAGCAACAGGAAGTGAAGGAATATCTCCACTATGGGGTCACAGGTACAGGAAGTGGAGGAAAATCTCCACTATGGGGTCACAGGGACAGGAAGTGAAGGGATAGCTCCCCTATGGGGTCACAGGGACAGGAAGTGGAGGAATAGCTCCACTATGGAGTCACAGGGACAAGAAGTGGAGGAATATCTACCCTATGGGGTCACAGGGACAGGAAGTGGAGGATTGGCTCCACTATGGGTCACAGGGACAGGAAGTGAAGGGATATCTCCACTATGGGGTCACAGGAGCAGGAAGTGAAGGGAAATCTCCCCTATGGGGTCACAGGGACAGGAAGTGGAGGAAAATCTCCACTATGGGGTCACAGGGACAGGAAGTGAAGGAATATCTCCACTATGGGGTCACAGGGACAGGAAGTGAAGGGATATCTCCCCTATGGGGTCACAGGGACAGGAAGTGAAGGAATATCTCTACTATGGGGTCACAGGTACAGGAAGTGGAGAAATACCTCCCCTATGGGGTCACAGGGACCGGAAGTGAAGGAATATCTCCCCTATGGGGTCACAGGAACAGGAAGTGGAGGAATACCTCCCCTATGGGGTCACAGGGACAGGAAGTGAAGGAATATCTCTACTATGGGGTCACAGGGACAGGAAGTGGAAAAATACCTCCCCTACGGGGTCACAGGGACCGGAAGTGAAGGAATATCTCCCCTATGGGGTCACAGGAACAGGAAGTGGAGGAATACCTCCCCTATGGGGTCACAGGGACAGTAAGTGGAGGAATAGCTCCACTATGGGGTCACAGGGACAGGAAGTGAAGGGATAACTCCCCTATGGGGTCACAGGGACAGGAAGTGGAGGATTGGCTCCACTATGGGGTCACAGGGGCAGGAAGTGAAGGGATATCTCCCCTATGGGGTCACAGGGACAGGAAGTGAAGGGATATCTCCCCTATGGGGTCACAGGAACAGGAAGTGAAGGGATACCTCCCCTATGGGGTCACAGGGACAGGACATGGAGGAATATCTCCACTATGGGGGTCACAGGGACGGGAACTGAAGGAATATCTCCCCTATGGGGTCACAGGGACAGGAAGTGAAGGAATATATCTCCCCTATGGGGTCACAGACAGACACATAAACCCTCCCTTCTCCACCTACAATGAACAGAGTGTGTCCGGAGTTGGGATTTATTGATGACGGTGAATGTTCCTTCCCCCCGGATGTGATTGGATGAATCGGTGATCAATGAATGTGAAGTTATATCCCTCTGCCAGCCTCTAGGTGGCGCTATAACCACACCCATCAATGGCAGGAACAGAGTTCCATGGCTCTTCACTCCACCCGCTGGACAAGTCCCGCCACTGCAGCCCCAATGTCAGGCCCAGTGCTGGGAGTACCACCGCTGGGTCCATCTAGGGGAGGGGGGGGGATGATTCTCCTCCAATCACCAGCTCCTCCCATTAATGCCTGTTGTATCGCTTGTCCTACTCTTCAGATTGTCAGCCCTGAGGACCCCCAGGACCCTCCTCTCTCTCCCATTGGTGGTGATGGGGGTGTATTCATATGTATGATGGGGATAGGGAGGGGGGGGGGGGGTGTCATGTGTAAATTCCTTGGGGGGGATTATGGGTCTTATCCCCCCCCCCCCCACAGAGAACAAACTTCCCCATCCAATCAATGTGCTAATGACTCCGACCCCATAAATCACATGATGGTGACCCCATAGATCAGACTACATGACGGTGACCCCATAGATCAGATTACATGATGGTGACCCCATAGATCAGACTACATGACGGTGACCCCATAGATCAGATTACATGATGGTGACCCCATAGATCACATGACGGTGACCACATAGATTACATGACGGTGACCCCATAGATCGCATGACGGTGACCCCATAGATCAGATTACATGATGGTGACCCCATAGATCGCATGACGGTGACCCCATAGATCAGAGGGTGGTGGAGATGGCAGATGGGTAGGGAATGGAGTCTGATCACCCGTGTGAGCCATTGAGTGTCACCGATAATAATCGTCTGGTGAATGTCGGGATTGGGCATCGATGTGTAGGAGGAGAGTGTAACCACGCCCACCATCCACAGGGGAGGAGCCTGCCTTATACACACCCACATGTCTGTGTCCCCGGGAGGGAGATTCCCACTCTGTGTCCCCGGGAGGGAGATTCCCCCCTCTGTGTCCCCGGGAGGGAGATTCCCACTCTGTGTCCCCGGGAGGGAGATTCCCACTCTGTGTCCCCGAGAGGGAGATTCCCACTCTGTGGCCCCGGGAGTGAGATTCCCCGTGTCCCCGGGAAGGAGATTCCCCCCTCTGTGTCCCCGGGAGGGAGATTCCCCCCTCTGTGTCCCCGGAAAGGAGATTGCCCCTCTGTGTCCCCGGGAAGGAGATTCCCCCTCTGTGTCCCCGGGAGGGAGATTCCCCCTCTGTGTCCCCGGGAGGGAGATTCCCCCCTCTGTGTCCCCGGGAGGGAGATTCCCACTCTGTGTCCCCGGGAGGGAGATTCCCACTCTGTGTCCCCGGGAGGGAGATTCCCCCTCTGTGTCTGTCATGGTAACCAAGAATGTCCCCACTTTGGGTTGTCACCAGAAGAGGAATAGAGGGGAATCTTCCAGTGGGGACCCCCAGGGATTCTCTCACTTCCTGTTGTGTCTCTGGGACAGGAAGTGAAGGGATATCTCCCCGGGGGGGACAGCTGATGGGGAAACCTTCCCTCACTCCATTCAAAAAAGAAGTTTGCCCTTTAGTGCCACTTCACTCATCCAAATGGCTCAGGTGTGGCTGGGGGGTCAGAGGTCATTCTGGGAGTGCCCCGCCCTGATATATTTATATCACAGTGGGGGCGGGGCGGGGGCCACACCCGGCTGATATCAGCGATTTCTGTCCAATCATTAACTTCTCCCGATTTACTATCAGAGGATTCCTGACTGCCGGCACGTCCTCCCCCCCCCCCCCCCCATCCCGGGATCACACGGCCTGAAATAAGGACTGTCTGAGCTGCACCTGAGCCTGGGGACTCCGGGGGACACAGACAGTTCTTACTTCACATTTCTCATCTCCACGTTGCTGAGGGTCATGCCGAGTCACCAGCAGTGGAAAATCAGCAGAATGGTGCAAATTGTAATAAATGCCCCTCCCCCGCCCTCACTGGAATAAACTGGGATTGGTGGGGAGTCAAGTCCCGCCCCTTTCTAGGATAACCCCCCCTTCCCCCCCCCCCCGTGACAATATGGGGACCAGAAAGGACGCCGGACGCACAGAACGCCCCCCCCCAGATACAACCACCCTACAGGTACAATCTGCTTCTTGGTTAAGTTGCCTCTTGAAACAGGGGTCAGGCTTCCCCTTCAGGAGTTTTCCAGCGTACCGCCTCCTGGGGCAGACAGCCAATCACAGGCCAGGAATAAGGAGGCGGGGATTAGTAGGCAGTTTCCAGAGACAACTTACTTCCAATATCCTTTATGTGGAGGAGGAGCCCCGCGTGGGTGAGGCTCCGCCCAGCGCGCTGGGCTGTGTAGTTCCTCTGGAGGCGGAGCCCCGCATGGGTGAGGCTCCGCCCAGCGCGCTGGGCTGTGTAGTTCCTCTGGAGGCGGAGCCCCGCATGGGTGAGGCTCCGCCCAGCGCGCTGGGCTGTGTAGTTCCTCTGGAGGCGGAGCCCCGCATGGGTGAGGCTCCGCCCAGCGCGCTGGGCTGTGTAGACAATAAAAACCATCCAATCATGAATTTGATGCGACAAATCCCCCCCCTCCCCCCCCCCGGGGGTCATCCTCTGTTCTCACGCGTTGCGTCGCAGACAGCCGGTCACATGACCTCCAGGAGTCTGGTAATTAGCGCCGCGATTTCCATTTCACCTGTTAAATCCCCGGCAGCCAATTAAAGGGCGACACCCCTCCCCCCCCCCCCGGGAACGGCGCAGCGACGCGCTTTGATACCCGAGATCAATGAATGGCCCTTTAACTGCCGCGTCCGGATTAGAGGGATTCCTGGAGATCAGAGAGGAGGATTCCCACAGGAGTGCCGCCAGCAGGGGGAGCCCCCCCGCCAGCAAGGAGGGCCCCGCACCCCACCGCCAGCAAGGAGGGCCCCGCACCCCCCGCCAGCAAGGAGGGCCCCGCACCCCCCCGCCAGCAATGAGGGCCCCGCACCCCCCCGCCAGCAAGGAGGGCCCCGCACCCACCGCCAGCAAGGAGGGCCCCACCGCCAGCAAGGAGGGCCCCGCACCCCCCGCCAGCAATGAGGGCCCCGCACCCCACCGCCAGCAATGAGGGCCCCGCACCCCCCGCCAGCAAGGAGGGCCCCGCACCCCCCGCCAGCAATGAGGGCCCCGCACCCCACCGCCAGCAAGGAGGGCCCCGCACCCCCCGCCAGCAATGAGGGCCCCGCACCCCACCGCCAGCAAGGAGGGCCCCGCACCCCCCGCCAGCAAGGAGGGCCCCGCACCCCCCCGCCAGCAAGGAGGGCCCCGCACCCCCCGCCAGCAAGGAGGGACCCGCACCCACCGCCAGCAAGGAGGGCCCCACCGCCAGCAAGGAGGGCCCCGCACCCCCCGCCAGCAATGAGGGCCCCGCACCCCCCGCCAGCAAGGAGGGCCCCGCACCCCCCGCCAGCAATGAGGGCCCCGCACCCCACCGCCAGCAAGGAGGGCCCCGCACCCCCCGCCAGCAAGGAGGGCCCCGCACCCCCCGCCAGCAATGAGGGCCCCGCACCCCCCGCCAGCAAGGAGGGCCCCGCACCCCCCGCCACACTTCATTTCACAATATCCAATGGGGGGGGGGGGGGGGGAGGATAATTCTGCAGCACATTGCACCCCTCCATTTGAAAATAATGGCCCTGCAGAACATCGCACCCCATCATCAATTCCATCCCTGGGGTACACTGAGGCTCCTGTATACCAAATTATATATCTGCAGCATATTACACCCGCATGAATGGCCCTGCAGCACATCGCACCTCATGTAGAATACTCCTGCAGCACATTACACCCCATTTGAAAATAATGGCCCTGCAGTACATCGCACCCCATGTATGACACTCCTGCAGCACATTGCACCCAATCCATAACAACGCTGCAGTACATCGCATCCCATCATTTCTTTCCCTGGTGTACACTGAGGCTCCGGTATATCAAATATTATATATCTGCAGCATATTACACCCGCATGATTGGCCATGCAGCACATCGCACCTCATCTATAATACTCATGCAGTACATTGCATCCATGTCCTACGGATGGGAAACCTGCAGCACATTACACCCCATGTATGACGCTGCAGCACATCGCATCCCAATCTCTGCATAATAGACCTGCAGCACATTGCACCCCGTGTATGACACTTCTGCAGCACATCGCACCCCATCAATTCCATCCCTGGTGTACACTGAGGCTCCTGTATACCAAATTATATATCTGCAGCATATTACACCCGCATTAATGACTGGCTCTGCAGCACATCGCACCTCATGTATAATACTCCTGCAGCACATTACACCCCATTTGAAAATAATGGCCCTGCAGCACATCGCACCTCATGTATGACACTCCTTCAGCACATTGCACCCAATCTATAACAACTCTGCAGCACATTACACCCCATGTAGAACACTCCTGCAGCACATTGCATCCCATCATTTCTTTCCCTGGGGAACATTGAGGCTCCGGTATATCAAATATTATATATCTGCAGCATATTACACCCGCATGATTGGCCACGCAGCACATCGCACCTCATCTATAATACTCCTGCACTACATTGCACCCCATGTACAACACTCCTGCAGCACATCGCATCCCAATCTCTATAATAAACCTGCAGCACATTGCACCCATGTCCTACGGATGGGAAACCTGCAGCACATTACACCCCATGTATGACGCTGCAGCACATCGCATCCCAATCTCTGCATAATAAACCTGCAGCACATTGCACCCCATGTATGACACTTCTGCAGCACATTGCGTTCCATCCCTGATGTACATTGTGGCTGCGGTATACCAATCATATATCTGCAGCATATTGCACCCGCATGAATGACTGGTCCTGCAGCACATCGCACCTCATGTATAATGACCCAAGATTACACTGTACAGAGCTGATAACACACAGCACATCGCTCCCCCTGTACAGCCTGCAGCATATTACACCCCACCAATACTAACCCTGTACTACATTGTATCTTATGGGCACCAGTTATACACACCTGCAGCACATTGCACCCCCCGCTGTACAGGACAAGGGCCCAACAGCACCTCCATTCATGTATCACAAGTCATCAGTATGTTGCACCCCATGGAAATACCCCTGCAGCACATCGCACCCCATGTATAAACACTACCGGAGCACATCGCACCCAGTGTATAATACTCCTGCAGTACATCACATCCCAATCCCTGTATAATAAACCTGCAGAACATTGCACCCCGTTAATACTCCTGCAGAATATCACATCCCAATCCCCGTATAACAAACCTGCAGTATATTGATTATATATATATAAATAAAACCTGCAGCACATTGCACCCCATATATAACACTCCAGCAGCACATTTCAACATGTATAATGTTCCTGCAACACACTGCACCCCATGTATAATGTTCCTGCAGCACATTGCACCCCATGTATAATGTTCCTGCAGCACATTGCACCCCATGTATAATGTTCCTGCAGCACATTGCACCCCATATATATTGGTCCGGCAGCACATTGCACCCCATGTATATTGGTCCGGCAGCACATTGCACCCCATGTATAATGTTCCTGCAGCACATTGCACCCCATGTATATTGGTCTGGCAGCACATTGCACCCCATATTTAATGTTCCTGCAGCACATTGCACCCCATGTATAATGTTCCTGCAGCACATTGCACCCCATGTATAATGTTCCTGCAGCACATTGCACCCCATGTATAATGTTCCTGCAGCACATTGCACCCCATGTATAATGTTCCTGCAGCACATTGCACCCCATATATAATGTTCCTGCAGCACATTGCACGCCATGTATAATGTTCCTGCAGCACATTGCACGCCATGTATAATGTTCCTGCAGCACATTGCACCCCATATATAATGTTCCTGCAGCACATTGCACCCCATGTATAATGTTCCTGCAGCACATTGCACCCCATATATAATGTTCCTGCAGCACATTGCACCCCATGTATAATGTTCCTGCAGCACATTGCACCCCATGTATAATGTTCCTGCAGCACATTGCACGCCATGTATGCGACTCGCGCAGCGTTGGGGGCGTTCCAGGCACGGCGGGGAGGTCATGTGGTCACAATATTTTTTTTTATTTTTGGCTCAGTTTCTAATAAAAGAAAAAAAAAAATATTCTCCACATAAATCTATACAAAATTCTGTAAACAGGCCAAATACTGAACACGTCATCTTCACGGAAGACACATCCTGTTCTCCAGAGAACATAGCGCCCCGCGGGGGCGGAGCCCAGCATGGGGGGGAGGGGCAGTGAATGGGGTGGAAAGTTCTAGAAATCCATCGCCTGTCCATCAGACGCGTGACGCTGGCGGTGATCCAATCCGATTGTTGTGAGCGAGTTCTCCTCCACCTGCGAGGTTCCCAACATAGCCGACGCCCCCTTTCCATCCGCAGCCAATGATTGGTAACCCGCTGATGGCTCCGCCTCTTTGGTGAGGAAACCTCTCGGTGCGATCGCCCTCCCGGAACGCTGCGACTGAGGGGACCACACACACTGCAAGGGAAGAGACAGACACAATGAGATCACATGACCGGTGCCTCAGGGGCGGGGTCATGAGACCAGGCTCTGAGGGGGAGGGGCAGAGTCACCATTTATGTACAGTTCAGGGTGGAGGACTTATCGCGGTTTGCACCTACCTGCAGCACAGGCGGAGCTTGGAGCTGCAAGAGGCGGAGCCAGTGTCTCATCCTGCCAAGCGGGAGGTCTCTACAGCCAGGGGGCCGGTCATCCACTTTGGGGGCGGGGTCATTGTTCATCAAGGCACAAAAGGGAAGGTTTCCTCCATAAAAAAAACGCAACATTTCGCTTCTCGCCATAAAGTGCTGAATTTCTAAACTCAGTTTTTGTAAAAAAATAGATATTTCTGCCGGGAGGAGTCCGGAGTTCTCCTTAACTTAAAAAAAAATGAAAAATGTGCAACTGATCCGGCTGTCGGAACTCCGCAGGGCGTGTCCAGGAACGTCTCCGCCCCCCGCGGAACAATGAAAATGGCACAATAGATCCAGAGCGGGGGAGGGGCCAAGGGTCCGATTCCATAATGTTGGCTCCGGAGTGGGGGGAGGGGAAGGGGCGGTGCGGCGGGGCCACACAGTCCGCTCCTCGGGGATCGCGCGTCAGAAGCAGACGAGGAGGAAGAGGCAGAGCGTGAGGAGGAGCGGAGAGACGTGGATCTGGAAGGAGGAGTTCCTGTCCCGGGGATATCCTGAGGAGAGAAACAAAAATATTGCAACTTTGTGACCCAAAACTTCCCTCCGGAGTTCCCCTTTAAATGGAATCCATATTAATCCTGAGTGAGAAGCCTCAGCAGGAAGCTGCCATTCACCGACCACCCATACTAGGGACACGCCCACAACTGAGAGGGAGGGGCCACATGCAGGGAGATAACTAAGAATTTCCGCACTGGTGCCCGGCCGTTGGGGGCCCCGGACCCCACAGAAGGTTAAGGGGATTTAAAAAAAAAAAAGGACAGAACAATGGTGGTCAAGGGCTGTTAACCTAAGTGTTGCGCACTGACCCCCCCCCCCAACCACACCCCCGCTTATCTACTCTCCCTCCCTCACCATAACACCACCACCCCCACTTATCTATTCTCCCTCCCCCACGATAATGCCGCCACCCCCGCTTATCTACTCTCCCTCCCCCACCATAAGGTCGCCACCCCCGCTTATGTACTCTCCCTCCCCCACGTTAAGACCACAACCCCCCCGCTTATCTACTGTCCCTCCTCCACCATAACGCCGCCACCCCCGCTTATCTACTCTCCCTCCCCCACCATAAGGCCGCCACCCCCGCTTATCTATTCTCCCTCCCCCACCATAAGGCTGCCACCTCCGCTTATGTACTCTCCCTCCCCCACGCTTAGACCAGCACCCCCTATTATCTACTCTCCCTCCCCCACCATAACGCCACCACCCCCGCTTATCTACTCTCCCTCCCCCACCATAACGCCACCACCCCCGCTTATCTACTCTCCCTCCCCCACTATAAGGCCGCTGCCCCCTATTATCTACTCTCCCTCCCCCACCATAACGCCACCCCCTATTATCTACTCTCCCTCCCCCACCATAACGCCACCCCCTATTATCTACTCTCCCTCCCCCACCATAACGCCACCCCCTATTATCTACTCTCCCTCCCCCACCATAATGCCACCACCCCCGCTTATCTACTCTCCCTCCCCCACGCTAAGACCACCCACCCCCACTTATCTACTCTCCCTCCCCCACCATTAGACCACCATCCCCACTTATCTACTCTCCCTCCCCCACGCTTAGGCCACCCCCGCTTATCTACTCTCCCTCCCCCACCATAAGGCCGCCACCCCCGCTTAGCTACTCTCCCTCCCCCACTGTCAGACCTCCACTCCTGCTTATCCACTCACCTCCTTGAGAGGGCAGCCTCCCTCCTCCAGGGGACCCTCCTCTGGGCTCAGACTTCGGGACCTCGGTCAGCGGCCGCACAGCTGGGAAATAGAGAGGCGTTAGATATCAGAGGAGAGGGTTCCCCCCGGGGGTGACTCTAAGGGGGTCCCCAAATAAATATATAAAAAAAAGCCGTCAGTATCAGATTACTTAGATTGTCGGCTCTGAAGGCCTGGGGGACACGTCTGAAATAAGGACTGCATGTGTTGCACCGTACCAACCACTCCAATACTGCGGGAGCAACACACACAGTTCTCACTGCAGGCAGACAAATCAGTTCCCAGATCTGCCATCAGTGATGGAGGAATTCAGGGTGTGGGTTCTGCGGGGGAGGAGATTGTTCTGCGGGGGGAGGAGATTGTTCTGCGGGGGGAGGAGATTGTGTTCTGCGGGGGAGGAGATTGTGTTCTGCGGGGGGAGGAGATTGTGTTCTGCGGGGGGAGGAGATTGTGTTCTGCGGGGGGAGGAGATTGTGTTCTGCGGGGGGAGGAGATTGTGTTCTGCGGGGGGAGGAGATTCTCTTACGAAGGACTTACTGGTGGGCCGGCAGCAGACGGACACTCGAAGCCTCATACATTCCCCAACACTGTCTGCATCTGGGATGGCTGCAGGAGGAAACAGAACACGGTGTGAGTATAATCCAAGATGGCGGCAAGAGGGGAGGAGACACAGCTAGACAGAGGAAGGATCGCTACTGGGGGCCATTCTCCTCCGCAGGGGAGGTCTAAGGACACCAGTTTCTGATTGGCTGCTTAACATCACAAATCACAGCTCAATGCATTAGAGGGACGGAGGGGGGATGGGGGTACAATAGAGGGACGGAGGGGGGAGGGGGGTACAATAGAGGGACGGAGGGGGGATGGGGGTACAATAGAGGGACGGTGGGGGGATGGGGGTACAATAGAGGGACGGAGGGGGGTACAATAGAGGGACGGAGGGGGGAGGGGGGTATAATAGAGGGATGGAGGGGGGATGGGGGTATAATAGAGGGATGGAGGGGGGATGGGGGTATAATAGAGGGACGGTGGGGGGATGGGGGTATAATAGAGGGATGGAGGGGGGATGGGGGTATAATAGAGGGACGGAGGGGGGATGGGGGTATAATAGAGGGACGGAGGGGGGATGGGGGTATAATAGAGGGACGGAGGGGGGATGGGGGGGTATAATAGAGGGACGGAGGGGGGATGGGGGTATAATAGAGGGACGGAGGGGGGATCGGGGTATAATAGAGGGACGGAGGGGGGATGGGGGTATAATAGAGGGACGGAGGGGGGATGGGGGGGTATAATAGAGGGACGGAGGGGGGATGGGGGTGTAATAGAGGGACGGAGGGGGGATGGGGGTATAATAGAGGGACGGAGGGGGGATGGGGGTACAATAGAGGGACGGAGGGGGGATGGGGGTATAATAGAGGGACGGAGGGGGGATCGGGGTATAATAGAGGGACGGAGGGGGGATGGGGGTATAATAGAGGGACGGAGGGGGGATGGGGGGGTATAATAGAGGGACGGAGGGGGGATGGGGGTATAATAGGGGGACGGAGGGGGGATGGGGGTGTAATAGAGGGACGGAGGGGGGATGGGGGTATAATAGAGGGACGGAGGGGGGATGGGGGTGTAATAGAGGGATGGAGGGGGGATGGGGGTGTAATAGAGGGACGGAGGGGGGATGGGGGTATAATAGAGGGACGGAGGGGGGATCGGGGGGGTATAATAGTGGGGTGGGGGGGGGAGGGGTGAGTCTAGACAGGTCTCCCGTCATTTATAGGTCACGCCTGGACTCGGAGGCGTCTCGGGGCGGATCGGGTCGGGTGGATCGGGTCGGGTGGATCGGGTCGGGTGGATCGGGTCGGGTGGATCGGGTCGGGTGGATCGGGTCGGGCGGATCGGGTCGGTCCCCGGAGGGTTGCGGGTCCCCTGAGGACATGTTATCCCTCTCAGTGACCTTTTCATACCTCCATTACCGCCCCCCTCCCCTCCCCCACTGACGCAGAGCCTGGCCACTTTCCCTATTCAGGTGATCTCAGGAACCGGTCGGACCGGCCCGCACCTTGCAGAATACGGGAGGACTGGAATGCGGAGAATGGGGGCCACAACGCCTCCGCTCAGCACTCATTGGCCCCGGAGATGTCGCACGTCAATCAAAAAATATTTGGAGAGCCGCCGACACAAAAACGCAGAAGCTAATTCCCCCCTCTGGGTGGGGGGGGGGGGGGGGCGTTAGTTCGCAGACAGTTGGCCGCCATTCCTACCTTGTATAAAACTTTATTGGTCACGTCAGCCGATTACACACGCGGACTCTGACCCGCAGCGCCACATTGTGACCAACTGATCTTATCTCAGCAGGAAGGCAAACTCCGCCCCCCGCCACTAGAGGGGGATCAGAGAAATACGGAGCAGCAAAGAGCGCACTCCGCATAAAAGCTGTTCGTAATGTGGCTCCGCCCCCTCCCCTCCCCCGTGTTCTGGAATCGCATTTTCACTCCACTTTTCACGCCATTTGCAGCGCAGGACCACCACTGAGGACAGACCATCCGCCATCTTCAAGGGGCCCACAGGGAAGAAGGAAAAAAAAAAAAAAAAAGCTTCCTGGCGGCGTCCGTCCTGTGAGCGAGGCAACGCGATGGAGACCGCCCGGCGGGACAAAGCCAACAGGAAACACCTGGAGGGGGAGGGGCGTGCGGAGCGTCGGGGGTTAATGAGGCACAGCGCACATCAGAAAGTCATTAGAGGCCGGCGGTGGAGGGAGGGGGAGGGGAGGACGCCGATCGCCGCAGTACGGAGCGCGGCGCCGGAGGGGTTAAATATTTACAACTTTTTTCAATGTAAAAAAAAAAAAAAAAAAAAAAGTAATAAATTTTTGTGAAAATGTATTTTCGGCAGAAATGTCGCCAGAACAGGGTGAGCCAGGCTCCGCCCCCCAGTCAGATCCGACCAATAGAGGCTTTCATTCCGCTTTGTCCGTCGCTCAGCACCGACTTCCAGCGATTCCTACGGAGCGCCAGATATGAGCGCAATTCTCCAACGCACGCGGAGCCGACCTCCGGGATCTGCTACGGGCGAACGATTCGAGACCGCGCCGCGCGAGGAACAACCGCGAAAACCGCGTCATGTGACCCCCAAATGTACCATTCAGAGGAATGGATTGGCTCAGCGATCGCCATTTCCAGCTCGTACCGCGCCGCCTGCGTGACGGGGAATCGGGCGCAAATCGTCATCCGCAATGGAGGCGATGAAATGACAATATCACCGTGTGCCGGGAGACCACAGAGAGACGGGGGGGGGGGGGGCAACTGCAGATGGAGCGTCAGCTCTGCAGCCGAGGATCGCAGTCCATGGGGGGGAGCAGACCACAGATGGAGCGACGGAGCGCCAGCTCTGCAGCCGAGGATCACAGTCCATGGAGGGATTGGGGGGGGGGGGGGGGGGGGGGGAGTGTGGGAACAGACCGCAGACGGAGCGCCAGCTCTGCAGCCGAGGATTGCAGTCCATGGGGGGGGGGGGGGTGACTGCAGACGAAGCGTCAGCTCTGCAGCCGAGGATCGCAGTCCAGGGGGGGCGCACTACAGATAGATTGTCAGCTCTGCAGTCGAGGACTAGACCATTGGAGGGAAGGGGGGGGGGGGGGGAAGACACCGCAGATATTTGTTCTACAGCCAAGGAGTACAGACTGCAGAGGGGGGGGGGGGGAATTGGCTGCAGAGCTGACACTCTAATATGTACCAGATGTCCAGTCAGTGACCCGCTGGGTGCAGAACCACAAGTCCCAGCATGGCGCCCGGACAGACAGGAGTACACAGATCTCGGGGTCGGCAGTATAGAACGGCGAATATTTCATCAATGTGCGTAGCGAGGGGGGGGGAGGGGGGGCGAATGTTCGATGGCGGCGAATATACAGACCGCCGCGGAGTGCGCAGAGGGAGATCTGGCCACGACGGCGACGTCTGATTGGCAGGGAGGGTGGTGACATCAGGTCCCGGGAGGCGCGGGGGGGGGGGGGGCGCGGGATCGGCGGTGAAGCCACAAAAGGCCGTTTCATGGCGCCGGGAGGAGCTCAGAGTCAGCGGACCATCAGATCCGACGCAAACCGGGAACCCGAGACGGTGCAGAGACCCCGCGGGGGATGGGGGGGGGGGGGTCAGACCCCCGCAGACGGGCACGTGGGGGATGGGGGGGGGGGGTCAGACCCCCGCAGACGGGCACGTGGGGGATGGGGGGGGGGGTCAGACCCCCGCAGACGGGCACGTGGGGGATGGGGGGGGGGGTCAGACCCCCGCAGACGGGCACGTGGGGGATGGGGGGGTGTCTAACTTTTTAATTATCCGACGCAGCGCCGAGGGAGGAGTCCGGCTACATTCCTGACAGCTCCGCCCACACAGGGGTCACTGGCAACTGCACTCCGCCAGCACCAGAGGGAGAGGTTGGTCAGCTGAGGAGGACTGCAGACATTAGAGCGTCAGCTCCGCAGCCAAGAATCGCAGACATTAGAGCGTCAGCTCCGCAGCCAAGAACCTCCTCAGACATTAGAGCGTCAGCTCCGCAGCCAAGAACCTCCTCAGACATTAGAGCGTCAGCTCCGCAGCCAAGAATCACAGACATTAGAGCGTCAGCTCCGCAGCCAAGCTCCGGACTCCTATGCTCTGATAGGGCCGCCCCCCCCCACACACATCATTTCAATCCCGGCCCTTTAAGAAGTGTCCTAGACACAAGAGCTGACACTCATCCTGGCTCCACCTCCTCACAGCGCACAATGGATTCCGTCTGACAGGATATCGGATTACCTTCCCAGGAGCGCGGCCCCGCCCCCACTATGGCAATGACAGGGACTCTGGAAGTGGAGGGGCTCCGCACTCCTCTGGGGGTCAGGTGGGGTCAGAGCCTGGAGGGGGGTTTAACCTCAGAGACCACCGAGACAAAAAGACCATCTGCAACCCCCCCTCCCCCCCCACCGAGGGGGAATAACTACTCCGAAACACAGCGGGGGCAACCAAAACTGAGGATGGGGGGGGGGGCGCATCAACCGACTGTGCAGTTCCTGGCCGTGTTCACAAATGTCTGACACACATCAGCCCCTGTACAACCTCTCACCTTACAATGTACAGTCTGATCACTGGGGGAGGGGAGACTGAGGAAATGCCCCTCCTCCTTCTATAAAGTTACAATGTACAGTCTGATCACTGGGGGGAGGAGACTGAGGAAATGCCCCTCCTCCTTCTACAAAGTTACAATGTACAGTCTGATCACTGGGGGAGGAGACTGAGGAAATAAGGGGCAGCGACCACATACAGGGGGAGGAGCCTGAAGGGAGGGGCAGCGAACATATACAGGAGGAGGAGCCTGAAGGGAGGGGGGAGGGGCAGCGACCACATACAGGGGGAGGAGCCTGAAGGGAGGGGGAGGGACAGCGTCCACATACAGGAGGAGGAGCCTGAAGGGAGGTGGGAGGGGCAGCAACCACATACGGGAGGAGGAGCCTGAAGGGAGCGGCAGCGACCACATACAGGAGGAGGAGCCTGAAGGGAGGGGCAGCGACCACATACAGGAGGAGGAGCCTGAAGGGAGGGGCAGCGACCACATACAGGAGGAGGAGCCTGAAGGGAGGGGCAGCGACCACATACAGGAGGAGGAGCCTGAAGGGAGGGGCAGCGACCACATACAGGAGGAGGAGCCTGAAGGGAGGGGCAGCGACCACATACAGGAGGAGGAGCCTGAAGGGAGGGGCAGCGACCACATACAGGAGGAGGAGCCTGAAGGGAGGGGCAGCGACCACATACAGGAGGAGCCTGAAGGGAGGGGCAGCGACCACATACAGGAGGAGGAGCCTGAAGGGAGGGGCAGCGAACACATACAGGAGGAGGAGCCTGAAGGGAGGTGGGAGGGGCAGCGACCACATACGGGAGGAGGAGCCTGAAGGGAGGGGCAGCGAACACATACAGGAGGAGGAGCCTGAAGGGAGGGGCAGCGACCACATACAGGAGGAGGAGCCTGAAGGGAGGGGGGAGGGGCAGCGACCACATACAGGAGGAGGAGCCTGAAGGGAGGGGGGAGGGGCAGCGACCACATACAGGAGGAGGAGCCTGAAGGGAGGTGGGAGGGGCAGCGACCACATACAGGAGGAGGAGCCTGAAGGGAGGGGGAGGGGCAGCGACCACATACAGGAGGAGGAGCCTGAAGGGAGGGGCAGCGACCACATACAGGAGGAGGAGCCTGAAGGGAGGTGGGAGGGGCAGCGACCACATATGGGAGGAGGAGCCTGAAGGGAGGGGCAGCGAACACATACAGGAGGAGGAGCTTGAAGGGAGGGGGAGGGGCAGCGACCACATACGGGAGGAGGAGCCTGAAGGGAGGGGCAGCGAACACATACAGGAGGAGGAGCCTGAAGGGAGGGGCAGCGAACACATACAGGAGGAGGAGCCTGAAGGGAGGGGGAGGGGCAGCGACTACTTACAGATATAATAATAGTCCGTCCCGACAGCGAACTCGAAGCCCAGCGAGAAGGGGGTGTACCTCTGGATCTTCTCGGAGAATCGGATTGGCCCCAGGGGTGCGTGGGGGCGGTTACATTCCCAGCGTTTGAAGGCTTTGGGGGTCTCGTAGCAGCCGTCGTACCCCTCGCGCTCCACCATGTACAGGACGAAGCTCTCGGTGTGCTCGGCGGGGACGCGGGGGTCGTAGTGCGGACAGTAGATGTCCAGGTAGTCATTGATCTGCACAACCACCGTATAGTCCTTCAGGAACCTGGCGGGAGAGGAGGCGGTTAGTGAGCGCTGTGATTGGGGGCGGAGTCTCCTCCCACTTCCTGTCGTGTCACCAGAACAGGAAGTGAAGGGAATTCTCCTGACAGGTTCTGACCCCTCCCGACCCCAGGTCACGTCCTGCATGGATACGTCTCAGCGGAGGGTGGCGCTCCGCCCGCACGCGGTGTGTCCTCAGGGCTGGACGGTAAATATTTGTACAATGAGTCGGGTGTGAGGTCAGCGAGGAGGAAACTGCAGTCATAGATTGTAAGCTCTGTAGGCAAGGAAGGGGGGGGAGGTAGTCTCCAATGTTATCTCCACCCATAATAAACAGCCCCCCCTCCCCCCATACGCACAACATGGCGGCACAGCTCCGCCCACACCGTCGCGCTTCGTCTCGTCTCTCTCGGCTGTTCAAACGATTTCTGGGCAGAAGACGAAGTTAAACAAACAGCGAGCCGCCGATTAATCCCGGGACCCCGAGGGGGGGGAGGGGGGGGCAGAATCACCCCGAGAGGTGCCGACGCAGCAGAGAGCGATGAGTGACCACCAGCAACACGCACATGTGGAGTGAGAACACAGAGCAATCCGACTACAGAGAGAGCGGGACCAGGGGAGAGAGCGGGACCGGGGGGGAGAGAGCGGGACCGGGGGGGAGAGAGCGGGACCGGGGGGGAGAGAGCGGGACCGGGGGGGAGAGAGCAAGGGGGCCAGGGCAAGAGAGAGCGGGGCCAGGGCAAGAGAGAGCGGGGCCAGGGCAAGAGAGAGCGGGGCCAGGGCAAGAGAGAGCGGGGCCAGGGCAAGAGAGAGCGGGACCAGGGCAAGAGAGAGCGGGACCAGGGCAAGAGAGAGCGGGACCAGGGCAAGAGAGAGCGGGACCAGGGCAAGAGAGAGCGGGACCAGGGCAAGAGAGAGCGGGACCAGGGCAAGAGAGAGCGGGACCAGGGCAAGAGCAAGAGAGAGCGGGACCAGGGCAAGAGAGCGGGACCAGGGGAGAGAGCGGGACCAGGGCAAGAGAGAGCGGGACCAGGGCAAGAGAGAGCGGGACCAGGGCAAGAGAGAGCGGGACCAGGGCAAGAGAGAGCGGGACCAGGAGAGAGAGCGGGACCAGGAGAGAGAGCGGGACGGCCGGGGCAAGAGAGAGCGCCCAAAAGCAAGTGAGCACATCCTTAGATAGCAAGAAAGTGAGAGAGAACCAGGACAAGTGAGCACCTGAGAGCTCCCAAAAGCACAAGGGAGGGTGTGCAGGAGAGAGCACCCAGGCGGGCAAGGGGGGGGGGGGGGGGGGGGGAGCGCCTAGATGGGCAAGGGGCGGGGGTGAAAGGGAGCACATGGGGGGGCTCATCATCACACCTCCTCCCCCGGCACACGCCTGAACATTCCGGGAAGCTCCATCGGTGGCCCTTTAAGCGGTGTGCAGGGAAGGGCGCCTCGCCCCATGGCATGACGCCACGCGGCGTAACGCGCGCCCTGCAGGTGAGGAGTGATGAGCCGACAGCGCAATCCAGGAGGGTGAGACACAACGGAGCCATTGTCCGGAGCGGGGGGGGGGGGGGGGGACAGGGTCAAGGGGGGATCCCGGGAAGGGGCGCAGTGGGCGGGGCCATGCAGCTGATCTGAAGTGTGAAATGTCAGCCGGGGCCACACACCTTCCAATCTGATTGGACGAGGATGCGGTGGAAGATGAGTCTGCGATCGCCCCGACGTGGAGGAGGTTCCCGTCCAATCATCACCCCGACGCGGATACGGCAACTTTCTGGGTCATGTGACCAGAGGCAGCCATGCTGCTGAGCTCCAACCCTGCCGGTCACATGACCAGGAACATCACTGGGATGGAATGGACGGGAAAGGAGATTGTACAATGAGATTGGGCTGTGTATGGCCGGAGACCCCCCCCTCCCCCCAGGACGGTCGATGACATCACAGACGGAAAAAGCCGACTGTCTGAAAATGAAGAGGATTTTGTCCGCTATTAGCCGCAGCGCCCGATTGGTTACAATACGCGGGTCACGTGACGGATCGGTGATTGAGGGCGGAGCCAATCAGAGGCGGGGGGGGGGGGGGAGAAATCACCTGATAATCGATGGACGACCAGAGAAGAGCGATTCCTGGCTGCGTCTTTGTGGCTCCGCCCCCTGCGTCTCCGGGCGCCAATAATGCTACTTTGCTGGGAAGATCTCAGGTGGCAGAAATTGGGGGTTTCTAGGGGCGGAGCCTGCAAAGTGTTACATTGTTACTGCGGGAGATCTCTATGGAGAGCAATGGAAGGATCTTCCTCCAAGAAGTAACATTGTCCTCCAATACTCTCCATAGAGATCTCCCGCAGCAACAATGGAACACCCCACCACAGGCGGCTCCCCTTCCCGCAGCAACAATGGAACACCCCACCACAGGCGGCTCCCCTTCCCGCAGCAACAATGGAACACTCCACCACTGGCGGCTCCCCTTCCCGCAGCAACAATGGAACACTCCACCACTGGCGGCTCCCCTTCCCGCAGCAACAATGGAACACCCCACCACAGGCGGCTCCCCTTCCCGCAGCAACAATGGAACACTCCACCACTGGCGGCTCCCCTTCCCGCAGCAACAATGGAACACTCCACCACAGGCGGCTCCCCTTCCTGCAGCAACAATGGAACACCCCACCACAGGCGGCTCCCCTTCCCGCAGCAACAATGGAACACCCCACCACAGGCGGCTCCCCTTCCCGCAGCAACAATGGAACACCCCACCACAGGCGGCTCCCCTTCCCGCAGCAACAATGGAACACTCCACCACTGGCGGCTCCCCTTCCCGCAGCAACAATGGAACACTTTGCAGGATCTTCTTCTAAGAAGCAACATTGTCCTCGAAGTGTTACATTGTTACTGTGGGAGATTATGGAGAGTATTGGAGGACAATGTTACTTCTTGGAGGAAGATCCTTCCATTGCCCTCCATAGAGATCTCCCGCAGTAACAATGTAACACTCCACCACTGGAGGCTCCCCTTCCCGCAGCAACAAAGTAACGCTTTGCAGGATCTTACTCTAATACTCTCCATAATGATCTCCCACAGTAACAATGGAACAATCCACCACTGGCGGCTCCCCTTCCTGCAGGAACAATGGAACATTTTGCAGGATCTTCCTCCAATACTCTCCATAGAGATCTCCCGCAGTAACAAGCGTTACGTTGTTCCTGCAGGAAGGGGAGCCGCCTGTGGTGGAGTGTTCCATTGTTGCTGCGGGAGATCTCTATGGAGAGTATTGGAGGACAATGTTACTTCTTAGAGGAAGATCCTTCAAATGCTCTCCGTAGAGATCTCCCGCAGTAACAATGTAACGCTTTGAGAACAATGTTACTTCTTAGAGGAAGATTCTTCAAAGCGTTCCATTGTTGCTGCGGGAAGGGGAGCTGCCAGTGGAGGAATGCTACATTGTAGCAGATTTCCTGTCCGATTACATTGTTCCTTTCCCCAGGAAGGCATGTGGCGGGGTTACATTGTTGCGGCTCTGGCGGGGTTACATTGTTGCGGCTCTGGCGGGGTTACATCGTTGCGGCTCTGGCGGGGTTACATCGTTGCGGCTCTGGCGGGGTTACATCGTTGCGGCTCTGGCGGGGTTACATCGTTGCGGCTCTGGCGGGGTTACATCGTTGCGGCTCTGGCGGGGTTACATCGTTGCGGCTCTGGCGGGGTTACATCGTTGCGGCTCTGGCGGGGTTACATCGTTGCGGCTCTGGCGGGGTTACATCGTTGCGGCTCTGGCGGGGTTACATCGTTGCGGCTCTGGCGGGGTTACATCGTTGCGGCTCTGGCGGGGTTACATCGTTGCGGCTCTGGCGGGGTTACATCGTTGCGGCTCTGGCGGGGTTACATCGTTGCGGCTCTGGCGGGGTTACATCGTTGCGGCTCTGGCGGGGTTACATCGTTGCGGCTCTGGCGGGGTTACATCGTTGCGGCTCTGGCGGGGTTACATTGTTGCGGCTCTGGCGGGGTTACATCGTTGCGGCTCTGGCGGGGTTACATTGTTGCGGCTCTGGCGGGGTTACATCGTTGCGGCTCTGGCGGGGTTACATTGTTGCGGCTCTGGCGGGGTTACATCGTTGCGGCTCTGGCGGGGTTACATCGTTGCGGCTCTGGCGGGGTTACATTGTTGCGGCTCTGGCGGGGTTACATTGTTGCGGCTCTGGCGGGGTTACATTGTTGCGGCTCTGGCGGTGTGGGGCCGATCTCCAGCACAATGGAGGGGAATCGGTGGCCCCTGTAATGAGTTTTGGCAGAGCAGAGCGGGGGAGGGGGCCGGGCTCAGAGGGGGGAGGGGCTGGGAGGGGGGAGGGGAGCAGATGGAAGGAGAGACTCCGGAGAGGAAACTTCCCAGAAAATCCCAAATATGTTAATACAAATCAGACCCCCCCCTCCCCCGCCAGAGACCCCCACCCCTCCCCCCGCCGCCAGAGACCCCCGAACCCGACCACAGCCGCCATCTCCGGAGGGGGGAGGAGCCTCACCAACCCGCACACGAATGGCGCGCTCCGAGCGATCAGGAAACATCGATGAACGGCGCAATCCTGGATTCCATCGAAGCGTGCGACTCTGAGGGATCCAATCGCTACAACCGCAATCCTGCGCCAAGGGGAAGTCTCCGCCCCCAACGCATCCTACTGCGGTCCAGACCCCCGCCATCCAGGGGCCACACGGATCTGCGTTATGGGAGGCGGCTTAATGTCACGGCCACACGGCTCTGCGTTATGGGAGGCGGCTTAATGTCACGGATCTGCGTTATGGGAGGCGGCTTAATGTCACGGATCTGCGTTATGGGAGGCGGCTTGATGTCACAGTCACACGGCTCTGCGTTATGGGAGGCGGCTTAATGTCACGGATCTGCGTTTTGGGAGGCGGCTTAATGTCACGGATCTGCATTATGGGAGGCGGCTTGATGTCACGGATCTGCGTTATGGGAGGCGGCTTAAAGTCACGGCCGCGATTTCTGAAGACTTAACAAGTTTTGTGATTTCTGTTCTCTGGATGTGAAATCGCAACAAAAACGGCAGAAAAAGTCGCCCAAGAACTGCTTTAGAAACGGCGGCGCAGAAAATCGCACGTTAGGACGCCGACATTCATTAGATGCCATTTCAGTTCACAAATCGCAGCCGTGCGGCCGGGCGCTGAACAGTGCGATTTGCTGCGCCGCCATTTCTAAAGTCGTTCCTGCGCATCTTTTTCTGCCGTTTTGTTGCGATTTTACATCCAGAGAACGGAAATCGCAAGAAATTGTTGAAAATCTTCACAAAAGGAGCAGAAAAGTCTTCAGAAATCGCAGTGATGTGGTCAGGCGCTAAAAACGTGCGATTTGCTGCCGCGCCATTTCTAAAGCAGATCTTCCGCGACTTTTTCTGCCGTTTTGTTGCGATTTCACAGTCAGAACAGAATGGACATCGCGCTGCAAATCGCAAGAAATCGCTGAAAATCTTCACAAGTCGCAACAAAGTCTTCAAAAATCGCGCGATTTGAAACCGCAGCCGTGCAACCGATGACTTATATCCGGGTCACGCCGATCCCGACTCCGCAATCGTGCGACTTACAGCGAAGTCGCACAACGCCAGGGTCGGAGGACACGCCGATTTGCAAGACGTTGACACAGAGCTCCACGCAAATCGCACCAAAAAGTAGCGCGTGGACTGCTGTAGAAGTGGGTGTGGCTCCAGCCAAGCCGGGAATCGCACCGATAATGGCGGACAATAGGGTGCAACTCGCCATGCGATTTTCAGGTTGCATGAGCCCATGTGACTTAGTGCCCAGTCCTACCCGTGCGATTCTGGTGCAATTTGGGGGGGGGGGGAAAATGCGATTTCCTGCGCCGCCATTTCTAAAGTCGTTCTTTTTCTGCACTTTTGTTGCGATTTCACATCCAGAGAACGGAAAATCGCAAGAAATTGTTGAAAATCTTCACAAAAAGGAGCAGAAAAGTCTTCAGAAATCGCAGCCGTGCGATCGGCGTCATTCGCATTCAATTCCCAAATCGCAGCGGTACGACCGCGCCAATTCCAAAACAGTTCCTGATTGGGTTTCTGCAATTTTGTGGCGATTTCACATCCGTAGAACAGAAAATCGCTCTGCAAATCGCCAGAGATCGATGAAAAGTCGCAATAAAGTCGCAAAAAAATTTGCACGCAGATCGCAGAGATGTGGCCGGTGACTTGGGGGACATTTTGGCTGCATTCGCACCTGAAGGTTCAAAAACGCACACAAAACGCACGCGTCCGAGGATGTCCAGGGACGGGTCGCACCACACGCAGTCCGGTGCGTTTTTTTCCCTGCATCAACGGCAGGCGATACGGGTTCCGGTGACGCAGTTCACAGCAGTGCGGTCAGTCCCAGCGCAGAAAACGTAGAACAGGCTGCGTTTTTACTGCCCTGAACTGACTGGAATGCAGCGAAAACGCATCGAAAACGCATAAAAAAAACCGCATCGAAAACGCATAAACGCATGTCCTTTTTGAGATGAAAAAAAAAACAAAACAAAACCGCAAAGCATCAAAAAGGCGGAGATTCAGCCGCGCTGCGTCTCTGTGGTGTGGGCCGGCCCTCAGGAAACGCACAGAAGTCGCACGCCACGCCTGTAGTTCCATTCATTGGCTCCCTGGACCCGGCAGGCGGACGCATGTTTTTGCGCAAGTCGAATGCGGTAAAAAAAGAAAAAAAAAAAAAAAAAAAAAGGCGGAGCTCAGAGCCTGAGAAGGGGGCGGGAGCTTCTTTGGCGCGCTCTTTGCGCCCGGCGCACGTAGCGCCCGATGCTGGAAATGGTGCGTTTCCCGGAAACGCCGGGTGTGGCCGTCACCTGACACCTCCCGAAAATGCGGCTCTCCTGGCCGTCGCAGCGACTTCGGAGGTTTTGGTGCGTCGGACCGCAAAGATCGCACACGGCGAGCTCCGCCCCCTCCCGTCGCGGATTCCGCGGACAGCCAGCGATCGCCGGACTGTACAGGCGACTCCCGTGTCGTGAATCCCGTTCTGCGACAACCATTGTTACACCGCCGGTATGGAGAAGTCGGTTTCCGTTTTACCGCCCCCCCCCCCTTTTGTTTGGCCCCATTAGCAGTGAAGGGCATTGACTGTAAATTCCAGACACAGTGGGGGCCCCTCCATGCAGCTACTGCCCCTCCCCCACCGTGGAGGTTTACATTAGAGCCCGCTCAGCTGTGACACATTACGGGGCCCCTCTTTAGCCTCCCAGCTGGAGCTCCCACTTCACAGCCTCCCAAATCCCCTCCAACCCCAGTGGGGGGGCGGCATACACACGGCCAATCACTCGGAGCGTGACCGCTGCACCTGCCGGGGCCCGGCCTGTGATCAGCGTAGCGCCAACACACCCCGCGGCGAGGTACAAAGCAGGCCGGGATGCATTCTATCCCTCTAATAAAAATGGTGATCCCCATTGGAGGGCCGAGGCTGGGGCCCCTGGCTTTGGGGCCCCTGGTGCTGGGCCCCCTCCTTCTTGGCAAGGCGCCCCCGGCTAAACATGGATCCTCCGAGGTGAAGAAGTCAAATCGTTGGGATTCGACCACAAAAACGCCGAGCGGCGGCAGAGCGCGACCTCTAATTGAAGGTTTCCTACAGGGCGGGCCGGGACAACGTGGAGGCTACAGGGCCCCACCGACCTCCAGGGGCCCCCACCGACCTCCAGGGGCCCCCCACTTCTACGCCCCTCAATGGGGGGAGGAAAACACGGAGGAAAGTTTAGGGAGCGTTTTGTATCGGAAGGAGGAGACGTGTCGGATCTTGTCGCATGACGCCGAGGATTCCACCCGTGATCCCGCCCATCGTTTATGGAGAAGGAATCCACTGAAGTGTCCACACCCGGGACTTCAAATACCGAGGGGGGGGGGCCCCAGTGTGCGGCCCAAGGAGCAGGGGGGGGGGGGCCCAGCGTGCGGCCCAAGGAGCGAGAGACCCAACGTGTGGCCCAAGGAGCGGGGGTGTGGGACCCAGTGTGTGGCCCAAGGAGCGGGGGTGTGGGACCCAACGTGCGGCCCAAAGAGCGGGGGACCCAACGTGCGGCCCAAAGAGCGGGGGACCCAACGCGTGCGGCCCAAGGAGCGAGGGACCCAACGCGTGCGGCCCAAAGAGCGAGGGACCCAACGCGTGCGGCCCAAGGAGCGGGGGACCCAACGCGTGCGGCCCAAGGAGCGGGGGACCCAACGCGTGCGGCCCAAGGAGCGGGGGACCCAACGCGTGCGGCCCAAGGAACTGGGGGTGGGGGATGGACGGACAGGAGCCGTCAGGGGCAAACCATAGGAGAGCAATGTGAGATGGAAGGACAGGAGGACTCCAGGAGGGACGGAGAGAAGACTTCAGTCCTGGATGGGAAAGTGTTGGGAGGGGATGGAAAAATTCTGCTGTTTGGGAATGGTGGGTCCATCAGGTTGGACGATCTGGAGACAGATGGAGGGGATGGACATGACAGACAATAGGATGGGACAGGCGGAGACGACTGGACAGATGGTAGAGCAGAGACCTGGGGAACAAGCCAGGACAGAGCGGTCCCAGAGGACAGACCAGGAGAACAGGCTAGGACACCTAAAGGAGGAGAGATACAGGAGATCGGGCAAAGAAGGGAAGGTCCTAGAAGATGGGCAACCAACAGGAGGACAGGCAAGGCCAGTAGAGCAGGTCCAGGAAGAGGCCAGACCAGTAGAGCAGGTCCCAGGAAGACAGATAAAAGAGAAAAAGTGAAGATCTAAAGGAGGGCAGAACAGGAGGCAGAAGTTCCAGGAAGAAGAGCAGTCAGGACAGGTGCAGGAGAACCGGCCAGGAGAGGAAGGCCCCATAGGATGGGCAATCTACAGGAGTCCAGGCCAGCAGAGCGAGGCCCAAGAGGTCAGGCCAGCTTAGCAGAGGGGGGCCCAGGAAGCCAGGACAGGCCAAGCCAGATGAGCGAGGCCCGAGAGGACAGGCCAGGAGATCTGAAAGGAGAGATGCAGGAGAACGGGCAAGGTCCTAGAAGATGGGGAATCTGCAGGAGGACAGAGCAGTCCGGCACAGCAGAGTCCAGGAAGACCGATGGGCACCACAGGGAACAGAGATCTACGGGGAGAGGAGCAGGCAGGAGAACAAGGTCCTAGAAGATGGACAATCTACAGGAGGCCAGGCCAGGCAAGTTTGGCCCAGGAAGGTCAGGCCAGCTTAGAAGAGAGGGGCCCAGGAAGACAGGCCAAGTCAGAGGAGCGGGGCCCGGGGCGACAGGCCAGGACAGGAAAGTCCCTCCATTGTGCGGGGCCCGGCTCTCCTCCAGAGTGAAACTGGAACTGAAGAGGAAATGATACTTAATTGCTGCTTCCAGACGGCTCTTCTCCCAGCAATGCACACGTAGCCAAGAGAGCCTGGCCCCGCGCAACCGGGGCGCCCGCCACAGAGCCTGGCCCCGCGCAACCGGGGCGCCCGCCACAGAGCCTGGCCCCGCGCAACCGGGGCGCCCGCCACAGAGGCCGGCCCCGCGCAACCGGGGCGCCCGCCACAGAGCCTGGCCCCGCGCAACCGGGGCGCCCGCCACAGAGCCTGGCCCCGCGCAACCGGGGCGCCCGCCACAGAGCCTGGCCCCGCGCAACCGGGGCGCCCGCCACAGAGGCCCGCGCAACCGGGGCGCCCGCCACAGAGCCTGGCCCCGCGCAACCGGGGCGCCCGCCACAGAGCCTGGCCCCGCGCAACCGGGGCGCCCGCCACAGAGCCTGGCCCCGCGCAACCGGGGCGCCCGCCACAGAGGCCGGCCCCGCGCAACCGGGGCGCCCGCCACAGAGCCTGGCCCCGCGCAACTGGGGCGCCCGCCACAGAGCCTGGCCCCGCGCAACCGGGGCGCCCGCCACAGAGCCCGGCCCCGCGCAACCGGGGCGCCCGCCACAGAGCCCGGCCCCGCGCAACCGGGGCGCCCGCCACAGAGCCCGGCCCCGCGCAACCGGGGCGCCCGCCACAGAGGCCGGCCCCGCGCAACCGGGGCGCCCGCCACAGAGGCCGGCCCCGCGCAACCGGGGCGCCCGCCACAGAGGCCGGCCCCGCGCAACCGGGGCGCCTGTCAGAGCCTGGCCCCGCGCAACCAGGGCGCCCGCCACAGAGGCCGGCCCCGCGCAACCAGGGCGCCCGCCACAGAGGCCCGAGCCGCGCAACCAGGGAGCCAATCAGAGGCCGGCCCCGCATAACCAGAATCCCGAGGCGCGCTCAGAACCTCCTCCACCATGAATGGTCGTCCTTCCATTGAATATTCGGCCTCCATACATTGTACAGATCAGATCTGACAGACGATAAATTCAGGCGAGTTTCCCGACGGCCCCTCTTTGATGAAGGGTTCCCAGCTCCGCCCACCCGCTGCGGCCAGGAGAGGGTCTCACCATCACTCAGACCTGAATCACGAGTCCCCGAATCCCCCCTCCCCCCCCCCCCCAGATGGATGTTTTGGCAGCAGAAGCGATATTCGCGTCACGGAGCCGACTCCAGCGAACAGAAAGTTCTGAGAAGGCGAATCGGCGCCTCGGCCCGCGAGATCCCCGCCAGCAGACGCGGCCAAGACAAACAGCCCCCCACCCCTCCCCCCCCCCCCACTGCAGCCTGGAAAATGGGATTCTGCAACTCCAGAGAAAACACAGCCGGGTCCAAGACAAACGCGGCGTCCCGCGCCCAAACCAACAAACCCTTCCTGCGACGCAGTGCCCACGGGGGAGGGGGGGGGGCGGCGGTGGGCGCGGGGGGGGGGGGCGCAATGTTTTCCCAGCACCAAAAATCTGCTTCTTCTGCAACTTTCCCCGCGATGCCAGGATGAGGGCGACGCCGTGACGCCATGAAGTCGCCTGAACTCCACAAACGCTGCGCGTGATGAACGCGTCCGCCGCCGGGATTGTGCGCAGAGATTTTACCCTTCGGGGGGGGGGGGGGGGATTCCTGCGACGGACACAAAGCGCCCCGAAAGACGGGGATTTGTTGCTGCAAAACGGGAACGGGGGATGGGGGTGATTTGGGCGCACGTTCCCCGTAGGACGAGACCGCGAGGGCGACGATTAACGGTCACAGAGGACTGAAGTCTCCACGTCGGGGGGGGGGGTATAACCCGGATCTGCCCCGCGATCGCCCCAGGAGGGTCACCGGTCGGAGGTTTCCATCGCAGGAATCCAGGAAGATGATTGGCCGACAGAGGATTCAAAGAGCGACTTTCCACCTCCGGCCAGAACGGTGCAATCAGCTCGCTGCGATGCCGATGACAGGCCGGGGGGGCGATGCGGGGGCAAATGGTACCAGGAATAGCGCAGAGATCTATGTACAGGACGGGGGGGGGGGGCACTGTACTTATTGCCCCCCCTTCCTGAAGGAAAGTGTGTGTGGGGGGGGGGGGGCAGTAACTGTAAAAAGGAGGGGGGGGTCATCGAACGTATCGATATGTGATTATTGGCCCATCGCCTGCTGGGGGTAAGAAGGGGGGGGGGCATTCACTGTACTGATGGTCCATTACCGCCCCCCCTCCTCTTTCTTAACCCCAGTGGGGGGGTCATTTATTGTATTGATCCATGCTGTTATCGCCCCCCCACAAGCCGGGGTATGAAGGAGGGGGGGGGGTATTGTTGGGGATTCTGCGGAGACAAAGGGAGAGCGGAGGGTCTTCCAGATGGATGGGGGGGGGGGTATTGATCGGGTGACCGAACCTTCCCTGCCCTGGGGGGGGGGGGAGGAGGGGAGCATGGGGGGGGGGGCAGCAATGCGGTCTGGAGTCCCATGGGGGGTATCTAATATGAAGGGTCAGGATGGGGCCCCTGTAGGAGGGATGGGGGCCCCGGGGGGGGGGGGTAGGTGGGCACTCACCTGGGGTTGGTGCTGTTCCAATGCACGGTATGCCGGGCCCCGCACCCCCTCCGCAGCACCCCCAGCGCAGCGCACAGCCCCAGCAGGAGCCTCAGCGCCCCCCCGATCCTCATCATGTCTGACTGCGCTCCGCACCCTCCCCGGCCAAAGGTAGCCAGGCCCCGCCCACAGGGGGGCAGCCCCGGCCAATCAGCTGACAGCTCTCCGCAAACTCCGCCAAACTCTCCAACTAAAGTCTGCGGTAACCCCTTCCTGCCCGGAGAGGGGGAGGGGGATCATCATCGTCCTCACTCCTCCTCCTCATCATCGTCCTCACTCCTCATCATCGTCCTCACTCCTCCTCCTCATCATCGTCCTCACTCCTCTTCCTCATCATCATCCTCACTCCTCCTCCATCTCATCATCATCATCCTCACTCCTCCTCCATCTCATCATCATCATCCTCACTCATCATCATCATCATCCTCACTCCTCATCATCATCATCCTCACTCATCATCATCATCCTCACTCCTCATCATCATCATCCTCACTCCTCCTCCATCTCATCATGATCATCCTCACTCCTCATCATCATCATCCTCATCATCATCATCCTCCTCCTCCTCACTCCTCATCATCATCCTCACTCCTCCTCCTCGTCATCATCATCCTCACTCCTCCTCCATCTCATCATCATCATCCTCACTCCTCATCATCATCATCATCCTCACTCATCATCATCATCATCCTCACTCCTCCTCCTCCTCACTCCTCATCATCATCCTCACTCCTCCTCCTCGTCATCATCATCCTCACTCATCGTCATCCTCACTTATCATCATCATCCTCACTCCTCATCCTCACTCTTCCTCATCATCATCCTCACTCCTCCTCCTCATCATCATCATCATCGTCCTCACTCCTCCTCATCATCATCCTCACTCCTCCTCATACTCACTCCTCATCATCATCCTCACTCCTCATCAGCATCATCATCCTCACTCCTCATCCTCACTCCTCCTCATCATCATCATCCTCACTCCTCCTCATCATCCTCACTCCTCCTCATCATCATCCTCCTCCTCATCATCCTCCTCCTCATTCCAATGTAACCCTTTCCTGCCCAGAGATCCTCATCATCATCATCCTCATCATCATCATCCTCACTCCTCCTCACTCCTCATCATCATCCTCACTCCTCCTCCTCGTCATCATCATCCTCACTCCTCCTCCATCTCATCATCATCATCCTCACTCCTCATCATCATCATCCTCACTCATCATCATCATCATCCTCACTCCTCCTCCTCCTCATCATCATCCTCACTCCTCCTCCTCGTCATCATCATCCTCACTCATCGTCATCCTCACTTATCATCATCATCCTCACTCCTCATCCTCACTCTTCCTCATCATCATCCTCACTCCTCCTCCTCATCATCATCGTCCTCACTCCTCCTCATCATCATCCTCACTCCTCCTCATACTCACTCCTCATCATCATCCTCACTCCTCATCAGCATCATCATCCTCACTCCTCATCCTCACTCCTCCTCATCATCATCATCCTCACTCCTCCTCATCATCCTCACTCCTCCTCATCATCATCCTCCTCCTCATTCCAATGTAACCCTTTCCTGCCCAGAGATCCTCATCTTCATCCTCCGCCTCCATCAGCAGTAATCCTTTCCTACCCAGACTGTCCCCCCCCCTCCTCATGCACAGTGTCCCCCCCCCGACCCGGCCCAGATTATATTTTGTATCTTGTTTCTTCTGGATGTGCAGAAATTGTCCCCCCCCCGGATATTGTTGCCATTGGTTACATCCCATGTGGGGGGGCTCAGTTCTGTCCTTTCTGTTTTGGGTGGAGCCAGCGGTCACACCCCCATCAGTGAGAGCTCCGCCCACCCACAAAGAGGCTCCCACCATCCCTGCTGGTTGTCTATGATGGAGGATGCAGCAGGAGGAGTGAGACTCCATGTGCCGGTAGGCGGGTCTATGATATTTGATTGGCTCCTCCTCCTGGATCGCACCGCACCTCATCAGGCAGCTCAATGCGACATTTCCAGCGAAGCATCCAATCAAAAAGAAGCAACCAATCACACAACTCCGCCCACAATCCTCCCGCCAGGCCTATGGGGGAGTGGTCACAGATTTTCCAGCATACACACCCCCCCACACACACTCAGATTCTATCCCCACCCAGAAGGCGGAGTCAGGACAAGTGTGGGATCCGCCCAGAGCGCTGCAAGCTGCATCTCGATCGGAAATTTTCCAGCACGCCGGCCTCGTGTCCAGAACTTCAAGGGAAATACAAATCTGAGGAAACCGATGAAATGTAGATCCCGCCCCCTCCGCCCCCCTCCCCCGCAGCCTCATTACACCGTTCTCAGCGACTTTTTTGTGCCCGCCATTTAATCCTCTCGCAGTCAGAGAAGACGAAGCGCCTCGCTAACGAGATTCCTCATTAGATGGCGGCGACTCCGGATCACAGAAAATAATCCGCCACCGCCGCCGCCACCACCGCGTCCTCAGATCCCGCCATGGCGGACCCCAGATCACAGCAAACTATCCGCCGCGTCCTCAGATCCCGCCATGGCGGACCCCCAGATCACAGCAAACTATCCGCCGCCGCGTCCTCAGATCCCGCTATGGCGGACCCCCAGATCACAGCAAACTATCCGCCGCGTCCTCAGATCCCGCCATGGCGGACCCCCAGATCACAGCAAACTATCCGCCGCGTCCTCAGATCCCGCCATGGCGAGCCCCCCGATCACAGCAAACTATCCGCCGCGTCCTCAGATCCCGCCATGGCGGACCCCCAGATCACAGCAAACTATCCGCCGCGTCCTCAGATCCCACCATGGCGGACCCCCCGATCACAGCAAACTATCCGCCGCCGCGTCCTCAGATCCCGCCATGGCGAGCCCCCCGATCACAGCAAACTATCCGCCGCATCCTCAGATCCCGCCATGGCGGACCCCCCGATCACAGCAAACTATCCGCCGCGTCCTCAGATCCCGCCATGGCGAGCCCCCCGATCACAGCAAACTATCCGCCGCCGCCGAGTCCTCAGATCCCGCCATGGCGGACCCCCGATCACAGCAAACTATCCGCCGCCGCGTCCTCAGATCCCGCCATGGCGAGCCCCCCGATCACAGCAAACTATCCGCCGCCGCCGAGTCCTCAGATCCCGCCATGGCGAGCCCCCCGATCACAGCAAACTATCCGCCGCCGCCGAGTCCTCAGATCCCGCCATGGCGAGCCCCCCGATCACAGCAAACTATCCGCCGCGTCCTCAGATCCCGCCATGGCGGACCCCCAGATCACAGCAAACTATCCGCCACGTCCTCAGATCCCGCCATGGCGGACCCCCAGATCACAGCAAACTATCCGCCGCGTCCTCAGATCCCGCCATGGCGGACCCCCAGATCACAGCAAACTATCCGCCGCCGCGTCCTCAGATCCCGCCATGGCGAGCCCCCCGATCACAGTAAACTATCCGCCGCGTCCTCAGATCCCGCCATGGCGAGCCCCCCGATCACAGCAAACTATCCGCCGCCGCCGAGTCCTCAGATCCCGCCATGGCGGACCCCCAGATCACAGCAAACTATCCGCCGAGTCCTCAGATCCCGCCATGGCGGACCCCCAGATCACAGCAAACTATCCGCCGAGTCCTCAGATCCCGCCATGGCGGACCCCCCGATCACAGCAAACATTCCGCCGCCGAGTCCTCAGATCCCGCCATGGCGTGACGTCACTGCGACATGACCCCTCCAAAGACTCCGCCCCCCCAAAAAAATCCTCATTAAAGTCCGACTCCAACTTCTACAACAGGTGAGATTCGGCGCACGTGTCAGAATGGCGCATACTCGGCCTCCAATGTCACACGCTGTCCACGCAGCTCTCTGATTGGGCGGAGGGATGGAAGAACGCGGCCTCCAGTTTGTGAAGAATATTTCCCATCAATTGATCTGGGGGCGGAGATGACGGGGGGAACTGGTCCGACCAGTGCACTGCCTGGACCTCCCCCGATAGTGACCGACCCCCGACCGGTGCGTTGCCTGGACCTCCCCCGATACTGACTGATCCCCGACTGGTGCGCTGCCTGGACCTCCCCCGATAGTGACCGACCCCCGTCCGGTGCGTTGCCTGGACCTCCCCCGATACTGGCCGACCCATGACCGGTGCGCTGCCTGGACCTCCCCGATACTGACTGATCCCCGACTGGTGCGCTGCCTGGACCTCCCCCAATACTGACCGACCCCCGACCGGTGCACTGCCTGGACCTCTCCCGATACTGACTGATCCCCGACTGGTGCACTGCCTGGACCTCCCCTGATACTGACCAATCCCCGACTGGTGCGCTGCCTGGACCTCCCCCAATAGTGACGGACCCCCGACTGGTGCACTGCCTGGACCTCCCCCAATAGTGACCGACCCCCGACCGGTGCGCTGCCTGAACCTCCCCCGATACTGACTGATCCCCGACTGGTGCGCTGCCTGAACCTCCCCCGATACTGACTGATCCCTGACTGGTGCGCTGCCTGGACCTCCCCCAATAGTGACGGACCCCCGACTGGTGCACTGCCTGGACCTCCCCCAATAGTGACCGACCCCCGACTGGTGCGCTGCCTGAACCTCCCCCGATACTGACTGATCCCCGACTGGTGCGCTGCCTGAACCTCCCCCGATACTGACTGATCCCCGACTGGTGCACTTCCTGGACCTCCCCCGATACTGACCGACCCCCAACCGGTGCGCTGCCTGGACCTCCCCCAATAGTGACCGACCCCCGACCGGTGCGCTGCCTGGACCTCCCCCGATACTGACCGACCCCCGACCGGTGCACTGCCTGGACCTCCCCCGATACTGACCAATCCCCGACTGGTGCGCTGCCTGGACCTCCCCCAATAGTGACGGACCCCCGACTGGTGCACTGCCTGGACCTCCCCCGATACTGACCGATCCCCGACTGGTGCACTGCCTGGACCTCCCCCGATACTGACCGACCCCCGACCGGTGCACTGCCTGGACCTCCCCCGATACTGACCGACCCCCGACCGGTGCGCTGCCTGGACCTCCCCCAATAGTGACTGACCCCCAACCGGTGCGCTGCCTGGACCTCCCCCAATAGTGACGGACCCCCGACTGGTGCACTGCCTGGACCTCCCCCCAATAGTGACCGACCCCCGACCGGTGCGCTGCCTGAACCTCCCCCGATACTGACCGATCCCCGACTGGTGCGCTGCCTGGACCGGTTTCTATGGCTGGGAGTCAGATGACCTCCTCCTTATCACCCACTTCTGGGCGGAGCCATCCCCGGGATCTAATGAGAGACTTCCAGCTTTGTACTGCACTGCGCTATATGTCAGAGCTATACTGAAAGTGTGACTGCGGGGGAGGGGACATTAGAGCGTAACCTCCTCTGGTACAGAGACTGATGGGACTGTGGGGGAGGGGACATTAGAGTGTAAGCTCCTCTGTACAGAGACTGATGTGACTGTGGGGGAGGGGACATTAGAGTGTAAGCTCCTCTGTACACAGACTGATGGGACTGTGGGGGAGGGGACATTAGAGTGTAAGCTCCTCTGGTGCAGATGGTCGGCGGTGGATCTCAATGGTTGGAGACGTCTGGGTGTCTCACCTGCCTGCGGTGGGGTCACCTGGGGTCCAGCCATGTCCCGGGGGGGGGGGGGAGTTGACCAATCAGGGCACAGCAGACACAGGTACAGGACAGGTGTGATCACCTGGGGGAGACGCCTATCTGATGGTCCCTACAAAGAGAGGACCACCCAGGCCTGGAGATGTCGGGGGAGGGGGGGAATTATCCCTGGAGGACATGTGACTACAGAAAGGAATTCTATGGATGCCGGAATCCCCCCCCCCCCCAACTTCATGACACCAGGAATCCCACCCTTCCTGTGACACCAGGGACCCCCTTACTCCGGGTGACACCAGGAATCCCACCCTTCCTGTGACACCAGGGACCCCCTTACTCCGGGTGACACCAGGAATCCCACCCATCCTGTGACACCAGGGACCCCCTTACTCCGGGTGACACCAGGAATCCCACCCTTCCTGTGACACCAGGGGGTCCCGTACTTCATGTGACTTCACGGACCCCCTTGCTTCTGACACCAGGGACCCCCTTACTCTGGGTGACACCAGGAATCCCACCCTTCCTGTGACACCAGGAACCCCCCTTACTCCGGGTGACACCAGGAATCCCACCCTTCCTGTGACACCAGGGACCCCCTTACTCCGGATGACACCAGGAATCCCACCCTTCCTGTGACACCAGGGACCCCCTTACTCCGGGTGACACCAGGAATCCCACCCTTCCTGTGACACCAGGGACCCCCTTACTCCGGGTGACACCAGGAATCCCACCCATCCTGTGACACCAGGGACCCCCTTACTCCGGGTGACACCAGGAATCCCACCCTTCCTGTGACACCAGGGGGTCCCGTACTTCATGTGACTTCACGGACCCCCTTGCTTCTGACACCAGGGACCCCCTTACTCTGGGTGACACCAGGAATCCCACCCTTCCTGTGACACCAGGAACCCCCCTTACTCCGGGTGACACCAGGAATCCCACCCTTCCTGTGACACCAGGGACCCCCTTACTCCGGATGACACCAGGAATCCCACCCTTCCTGTGACACCAGGGACCCCCTTACTCCGGGTGACACCAGGAATCCCACCCTTCCTGTGACACCAGGGACCCCCTTACTCCGGATGACACCAGGGGGTACTTCATGTGACCTCACAGACCCCTCACTCCTTGTGACATCTGACCATTCTCCAAGGCACATAGTGTGGGAAGGTGTCAGGAAACGTGCCGACACCCCAGCCATGATTGGAGCCGGTTGTGGAACGATCCCCTCTGGTTCCAGGTGGAGGGGGGAAGGGTTAGGCCCTCCGTCAGGATCCTCCGCACTTCCTGTCCCAGTGACACGGTCTGACCCCGACACACACGGTGTCACCGGGAACAGGAAGTGAGGGGAATGTCCTGAATGGGGGAACCAACATGACACCGAATGTTCTATCTGGGGTTCCACTTCACATGCAGGCGGTCCTTGGATCCACACAGCGAGATTCTCATTGGTCAGCGACTGTCGCATAGGAACGGCCCCGCCCACCTTACAGCCATTTCAGATGGGCGCAGGCTGAGAGAAATTGCCCCTCCCCCATGTGTCCCACAATCTCGGTAACTCCTCCCCCACCCCCTGAACCGTGAAGCTGATCCTCAGCTTCACCTGCAATAAGAAAAGGAAGACACCAGGGGGCAGTCCGGGCACTTTATTCAGGATTGTGACATTGGCTGAGGATTCAGGATGATACAATGGCGCCCTCTGCTGGCCAGGAACAGCAATTCAGGATGGTGCAAGGGCGCCCTCTGCTGGCCAGGAACAGCAATTCAGGATGATACAATGGCGCCCTCTGCTGGTCAGGAACAGCAATTCAGGATGGTGCAAGGGCGCCCTCTGCTGGCCAGGAACAGCAATTCAGGATGATAGAAGGGCGCCCTCTGCTGGCCAGGAACAGCAATTCAGGATGGTGCAAGGGCGCCCTCTGCTGGCCAGGAACAGCAATTCAGGATGATAGAAGGGCGCCCTCTGCTGGCCAGGAACAGCAATTCAGGATTGATACAATGGCGCCCTCTGCTGGCCAGGAACAGCAATTCAGGATGATACAAGGGCGCCCTCTGCTGGTCAGGAACAGCAATTCAGGATGATACAATGGCGCCCTCTGCTGGTCAGGCACAGCAATTCAGGATGATACAAGGGCGCCCTCTGCTGGTCAGGAACAGCAATTCAGGATGATACAAGGGCGCCCTCTGCTGGCCAGGCCAGGAACAGCAATTCAGGATGATACAATGGCGCCCTCTGCTGGTCAGGAACAGCAATTCAGGATGATACAATGGCGCCCTCTGCTGGTCAGGAACAGCAATTCAGGATGATACAATGGCGCCCTCTGCTGGCCAGGAACAGCAATTCAGGATGGTGCAAGGGCGCCCTCTGCTGGCCAGGAACAGCAATTCAGGGTACAAGGGCGCCCTCTGCTGGCCACACCAGAAACAGCGTCCTTCCATTGTGAGTCATTATTGGAGTCCTCTCAGCATCGCTCTGCCATGGCAAATAGACTCCGCCCAGTCGCCCATCTCCACCACTCAGCATTGCCGCCGTCGTCGCCCCTCCCCTTATTGCACTTAGCTGCGTCGCCCCGCCCATCACACACGCAATATAAAAACACGCACACACATGATCAGAATGAGATATGTACAGCACAGCAGAAGTCCAGGAAATTGGGGGCCCCACGAGTCCAGCTGGGGGTGTCGGGATACAGTGCAGGGGGTGCAGACACCCCGATACTATGTACAGTATTGCAGTAGTCGCTATACAGGGAGCAGCAGCATCTTCACTGGAGTCAGGGGACCCCGCCCTCTAATGGGGGGTCTCTGTCACACTCTGGGGGTCCATCCTGGGTACGGGGGAGGAGGAGCCTGCCTAAAGGAAAAGAGAAGAGAGAGAGACGCGTCATTAACATGGGAAGCCGCTAAATGTTCCACCCAGAAGTGATAGCCTGGGAGGTGGAGTCAGACCACAGGGATGGGGGGAACCCCTCATAATGGGCACAGGGATGGGGGGAACCCTCATAATGGGCACAGGGATGGGGGGAACCCCTCATAATGGACACAGGGATGGGGGGAACCCCTCATAATGGACACAGGGATGGTGGGAACTCAACATAATGGGCACAGGGATGGTGGGAACCCCTCATAATGGGCACAGGGATGGTGGGAACCCCTCATAATGGGCACAGGGATGGGGGGAACCCCTCATAATGGGCACAGGGATGGTGGGAACTCAACATAATGGGCACAGGGATGGTGGGAACCCCTCATAATGGGCACAGGGATGGTGGAAACCCCTCATAATGGGCACAGGGATAGTGGCAACCCCTCATAATGGGCACAGGGATGGTGGCAACCCCTCATAATGGGCACAGGGATGGTGGCAACCCCTCATAATGGGCACAGGGATGGGGAGAACCCCTTATAATGGACACAGGGATGGTGGGAACCTCTCATAAGGGGCACAGGGATGGGGGGAACCCCTCATAAAGGGCACAGGGATGGTGGGAACTCAACATAATGGGCACAGGGATGGTGGGAACCTCTCATAAGGGGCACAGGGATGGGGGGAACCCCTCATAAAGGGCACAGGGATGGTGGGAACTCAACATAATGGGCACAGGGATGGTGGGAACCCCTCATAAAGGGCACATGGATGGTGGGAACCCCTCATAATGGACACAGGGATGGTGGGAACCCCTCATAATGGACACAGGGATGGTGGGAACTCAACATAATGGGCACAGGGATGGTGGGAACCCCTCATAATGGGCACAGGGATGGTGGGGACCCCTCATAATGGACACAGGGATGGTGGGAACCCCTCATAATGGACACAGGGATGGGGGGAACCCCTCATAATGGACACAGGGATGGGGGGAACCCCTCATAATGGACACAAGGATGGTGGGAACTCAACATAATGGGCACAGGGATGGTGGGAACCCCTCATAATGGGCACAGGGATGGGGGGAACCCCTCATAATGGGCACAGGGATGGTGGGAACCCCTCATAATGGGCACAGGGATGGTGGGAACTCAACATAATGGGCACAGGGATGGTGGCAACCCCTCATAATGGGCACAGGGATGGTGGCAACTCAACATAATGGGCACAGGGATGGGGGGGAACCCCTCATAATGGGCACAGGGATGGGGGGAACCCCTCATAATGGGCACAGGGATGGTGGGAACCCCTCATAATGGGCACAGGGATGGTGGGAACCCCTCATAATGGGCACAGGGATAGTGGCAACCCCTCATAATGGGCACAGGGATGGTGGCAACTCAACATAATGGGCACAGGGATGGTGGGAACCCCTCATAATGGGCACAGGGATGGGGGAACCCCTCAATGGGCACAGGGATGGGGGGAACCCCTCAATGGGCACAGGGATGGGGGGAACCCCTCAATGGGCACAGGGATGGCGGGAACCCTTCATAATGGGCACAGGGATGGGGGGAACCCCTCAATGGGCACAGGGATGGCGGGAACCCCTCAATGGGCGCAGGGATGGGGGGAACCCTTCATAATGGGCACAGGGATGGGGGGAACCCTTCATAATGGGCACAGGGATGGTGGGACCCCCTCATAATGGGCACAGGGATGGGGGGAACCCTTCATAATGGGCACAGGGATGGGGGGAACCCCTCATAATGTGCACAGGGATGGGGGGAACCCTTCATAATGGGCACAGGGATGGGGGGAACCCTTCATAATGGGCACAGAGATGGTGGGAACCCTCATAATGGGCACAGGGATGGGGGTAACCCCTAATGGGCGCAGGGATGGTGGGAACCCCTCAATGGACACAGGGATGGTGGGAACCCTTCATAATGGGCACAGGGATGGGGGGAACCCCTCATAATGGGCACAGGGATGGGGGGAACCCCTCATAATGGGCACAGGGATGGGGGGAACCCTTCATAATGGGCACAGGGATGGTGGGAACCCCTCATAATGGACACAGGGATGGTGGGAACCCTTCATAATGGGCACAGCGGGGGTACAGACCAGGGAACTCGGCACAGGGATGGTGGGAGCCCCTCCTAATGGGCACAGGGATGGTGGGAACCCTCATAATGGGCACAGGATGGTGGGGACCCCTCATAATGGGCACAGGGATGGTGGGAAACTCCTCATAATGGGCACAGGGATGGTGGGAACCCCTCATAATGGGCACAGTGGGTGTACAGGGATGGTGGGAACCCCTCATAATGGGCACAGGGATGGTGGGAACCCCTCATAATGGGCACAGGGATGGTGGGAACCCCTCATAATGGGCACAGGGATGGTGGGGACCCCTCATAATGGGCACAGTGGGTGTACAGGGATGGTGGGAACCCCTCATAATGGGCACAGGGATGGTGGGAACCCCTCATAATGGGCACAGGGATGGTGGGAACCCCTCATAATGGGCACAGGGATGGTGGGGACCCCTCATAATGGGCACAGGGATGGTGGGAACCCCTCATAATGGGCACAGGGATGGTGGGAACCCCTCAATGGGCACAGGGATGGTGGGAACCCCTCATAGTGGGCACAGTAGATCTCTCTGACTCTCCCGGACTCCCCTGAACAATGTCCCTTCTGGGGACCTCCAGGAAAACGTTGGACCTGTGGGGCGGTCTCACCGTGCCGGGAGTGCGATGATGCGCTCGGGATAGGTTGTCACGCCCAGTAGGGGGTCCTGGCACGGCAGGGGGGGCTTCACCGGCAGCGGCTTCTTAGGTGGAGGCGGTTTGACCTGCGGCAGCACAGAGATGAATGAGACGGGAATGTGGGGGGTCAGCGGACGTCACCCCGACATTCTATAAATCCATGGCCCCACCCACTTCCTAATCATGTGACAGCCTGCTTAGCCCCTCCCCTTCCTTCTCCTGGAATACAATCTTACTTCAGGGCTGCCGATCCGCGGCGCTCTCAGTTCTGGGTGGAGCGAGGGGCGGGATGGACCCCCGGACAGGTTTTATTGTTGTTTTCTGGCAGCCCTGAAGTGAGACACTGTTCCAGGAGAAGGAAGGGGAGGAGCCAAGCAGGCGGTGTCTGCTATTGGCTGATTGTCATTCTATTACATTTGTGCCCCGCCCAGTCTGCTGCTGTCAGAGACCCGTCCACATCCCAGCAGTCGCACACAATGCACGTCCAGAGCGGCCGGCGGGTTACCTGCAGCGGGTCGGCGGGCAGAGGCCGGGTAGGTGCCGGGGGCCGCTCCTGAGGGTCAGCCTGGATGAAAAGAGCTGTGAGAATGATTGACAGCCATGCGGGGGGCGGGGGCATAGACACAGAAAGGGTTAATAAAGGGGGTGGAGCAGATTTAGACACAAGGGGGGGGGCACATGCTGGGGAAATATAAAAGCAGAAAGACATGCAGAGCCAGGGGGCCAATCCAAGAGGAACTACAGGGGCCACACCACAGCCAGCATTACCGAAGAGTGCCACCACCACACCAACCACAGGGGGGCGCCACACACCAGGAACACCGCTCTACATTACCTGGCTGTGCTTGGGGGCGGGGTCAGGCGGCAGAGGCTTGGAGGGCGGGGCGGGGCGGTCCCAGACTTCCACATCGCACTGCGCAGGAGGAGCGCAAGAGTCGTCCTTAGACCCGGAGAAGAGAGGCCAGAGGGACGGGGAGGAGCATGGACAGAGGATGAGGATGGAGGGGGAGGAGCATGGACAAAGGATGAGGATGGAGAGGGAGGAGCATGGACAGAGGATGAGGATGGAGAGGGAGGAGCATGGACAGAGGATGAGGATGAGAGGGAGGAGAAAGGAAGGGGTAGGAGAGGGGAGGAGGGGGTAGTAGAGGAGAGGAGGGGGTAGGTAGTAAAGGGGAGGAGGGGGTAGGTAGTAAAGGGGAGGAGGGGGTAGTGGAGGAGGGGTAGGTGGAAAGAATGGGGAGGAGGGGGTAGTAGAGGAGGGGGTAGGTGATAGGAGGGGGTAGGTAGTAAAGGGGGGAGGGTACACAGATCACAGAAGGTAGGTGGTAGGAGAGGGAGGAGGGGGTAGGTGGTAGGAGGGGGGAGGGGGGTACACAGAAGGTAGGTGGTAGGAGAGGGGAGGAGGGGGTAGTGGAGGAGAGGGTAGGTAGTAAGGGGGAGGAGGGTACACAGAAGGTAGGTGGTAGGAGGGGGGTACACAGAAGGTAGGTGGTAGGAGAGGGGAGGAGGGGGTAGGTGGTAGGAGAGGGTAGGTAGTAAGGGGGAGGAGGGTACACAGAAGGTAGGTGGTAGGAGGTGGTAGGAGGGGGTAGTGGAGGAGGGGTAGGTGGTAGAGGGGGGTACACAGAAGGTAGGTGGTAGGAGAGGGGAGGAGGGGGTAGGTAGTAAGGGGGAGGAGGGTACACAGAAGGTAGGTGGGTGAGAAGAGAAGAAGAGATGGTGATTGGTTAGTCCGGTGGGCGGTGACATACAGAAGACGCAGTAGGCGGGCTCTCGGTTTGGCGGTCAGGGAGGAGACGCGGTCTGGCTGCGCACAGAAACCCATGACAGCCAATCACAGCGCAGCTTTCTGCTCCGCCCATAATGCCATCACACCAGCCAATAGGATTTCACATCTGGGATTTGTACCTCTCCAAGCTCCGCCCTGCCTTCAGTACAGTGACTGGGGAGGAAATGGCGAGGAATCCTCCGCCAGGACAATTCCATGGAGCCGATGTGGGGCGGAGCCGCTGCGGGGGGTCCAGTTGGACCTGCTGGCACAACAGGCAGAGGCTCCACCCATCTTCAGGTTTGGGGGAGGGTTTTGGCAGCTGAGCCAATGAGAGCTCTGCATTGTCACGGGGGCGGCCCCCAGCGCATTATTTGGCTCACCTGGGTTCTGGCAGACATGACCTGCAGCTCGGTACTCTGGGTCCAGGTGGGGCGGAGGAGGGCGCTGTGGGCGGAGCTGGCCGCTGGTTTGCGTCACTCTGTAATGAGAGAGGAGGAGAAGTCATTCCACAATACACCCTGCAGGCGTTCGGCGCCCGTTTTAGGGCGGAGCTCCCAGCGCTGACGCACCGGTATTGGCACTTGCTGCCGTTGCTGAAGATGGCGGAGATCTTCCTCTGCAGAGCGCCGCGTTTCACGTAACACAAGACGACCAGGACGAGCGTGAGAAGGAGGAGGAGGACGATGAGGACGGTGATGGAGGCGGAGCTTCCCCCTGTAGGCGGGATTAGGTACACGTTAGGCGGCACAGAACCGAGGCAAAGGACGGGCATCACAGAGCAACAACGCCGCATACTGACCGCGCTCCAGTGCCATCGGACCGCTGTCCACGCTGCCGCCATCTCCAGACCGGCCGCAGTCCGGGGGAGCCCAACCGCGATCACAGTGACAATTGCTGTTACTATTACACACCTGGAGGGGGCAGAACAGGACAGGTGAGACCAGGAAACATGGACAGACGGACGACAGGGAACTGATAGAGAGGAGGAGAGACGACAGGGAACCGATAGAGAGGAGGACAGACAGACGTCTAGGAACTGATAGAGAGGAGGACAGACAGACGTCAGGGAACCGATAGAGAGGAGGACAGACAGACGTCAGGGAACCGATAGAGAGGAGGACAGACAGACGTCAGGGAACCGATAGAGAGGAGGACAGATAGATGACAGGAACCGATAGAGAGGAGGACAGACAGACGTCTAGGAACTGATAGAGAGGAGGACAGACAGACGTCAGGGAACTGATAGAGAGGAGGACAGACAGACGTCAGGGAACTGATAGAGAGGACAGACAGACGTCAGGAAACCGATAGAGAGGACAGACAGACGTCAGGAAACCGATAGAGAGGAGGACAGACAGACGTCAGGGAACTGATTAGAGAGGAGGACAGACAGACGTCAGGGAACTGATAGAGAGGAGGACAGACAGACAACAAGGAA
>NW_028321059.1:0-139172 GCF_062004578.1 Staurois parvus
CTCATGTATCTCTCTCCTCTTCCTCTTCCTCTCCTCTTCCCCTCCTCTCCTCTTCCTCTTGCCTCATGTATCTCCTCTCCTCTTCCTCTCCTCTTCCCTCCTCTCCTCTTCCTCTCCGCTTCCCCTCCTCTCCCCTCCTCTCCCCCTCCTCTCCCTCTCCCTCTCCCTCTCCTCTCCTGTAGTCTCATGTATCTCCTCTCCTCTTCCTCCTCTCCTCTCCTCTCCTCTATCTCCTCTATGCTCATGTATCTCCTCTCCCCTCCTCTCCTCTTCCTCTCCTCTTCCTCTCCCTTTCCCTCCTTTCCTCTTCCTCTCCTCTCTCTAGTCTCATGTATCTCCTCTTCCTCTCTCTTTCCCTCCTCTCCTCTTCCCCTTCCTCTCCCTCTCCCTCTAGTCTCATGTATCTCCTCTCCTCTCCCTCTCCTCTAGTCTCATGTATCTCCTTTCCTCTTCCACTTCCTCTCCTCTTCCCCTCCTCTCCTCTTCCTCTCCTCTTCCCCTCCTCTTTCCCTCCTCTCCTCTTCCCCTCCTCTGCTCTTCCTCTCCTCTCCCCTCTTCCTCTCCTCTCCACTAGTCTCATGTATCTCCTCTTCCTCTCCTCTTCCCCTCCTCTCCTCTTCATCTCCTCTTTCCCTCCTCTCCTCTCGTCTAGTCTCATGTTTCTCCTCTCCTCTTCCTCTGCTCTTCCCCTCCTCTCCTCTTCCTCTCCTCTTCCTCTTCCTCTCCTCTCCTCTAGTCTCATGTATCTCCTCTCCTCTTCCTCTCCTCTTCCCCTCCTCTTCCCCTCCTCTCCCTCTCCTCTTCCCCTCCTCTTCCTCTCCTCTCCTCTCCCTCTCCTCTCCTGTAGTCTCATGTATCTCCTCTCCTCTTCCTCTCCTCTACCCCTCCTCTCCTCTTCCTCTCCTCTCCTCTAGTCTCATGTTTCTCCTCTTCCTCTCCTCTTCCCCTCCTCTCCTCTTCCTCTCCTCTTCCTCTTCCTCTCCTCTCCTCTAGTCTCATGTATCTCCTCTTCCTCTCCTCTTCCCCTCCTCTTCCTCTCCTCTTCCCCTCCTCTCCCCCTCCTCTTCCCCTCCTCTCCTCTCCCTCTCCCTCTCCCTCTCCTGTAGTCTCATGTATCTCCTCTCCCTCTCCCTCCTCTCCTCTTCCTTTCCTCTCCCTTTCACCTCCTTTTCCCCTCCTCTCCTCTTCCTCTCCTCTCCTCTAGTCTCATGTATCTCCTCTCCTCTTCCTCTCCTCTTGCCCTCCTCTTCCTCTTCCTCTCCCTCTCCTTTCCTCCTCTAGTCTCATGTATCTCCTCTCCCTCTCCTCTAGTCTCATGTATCTCCTTTCCTCTTCCCCTCCTCTTCCCCTCCTCTGCTCTTCCTCTCCTCTTCCCTCCTCTGCTTTTCCTCTCCTCTTCCCCTCTTCCTCTCCTCTAGTCTCATGTTCTCCTCTTCCTCTCCTCTTCCCCTCCTCTTCTCTTCCTCTCCTCTTCCCCTCCTCCCTCTTCCCCTCCTCTTTCCCTCCTCTCTCTTCCCCTCCTCTCCTCTTCCTCTACTCTTCCCCTCCTCTTCCTCTCCTCTAGTCTCATGTATCTCTTCTTCCCCTCCTCTCCTCTTCCTCTCCTCTTCCCCTCCTCTCCTCTTCCTCTCCTCTCCTCTAGTCTCATGTATCTCCTCTCCCTCTCCTCTTCCCCTCCTCTTCCCCTCCTCTCCTCTTCCTCTCCTCTTCCCCTCCTCTTCCTCTCCTCTTCCTCTCCCCCTCCTCTTCCCCTCCCTCTGCTCTTCCTCTCCTCTCCTCTAGTCTCATGTATCTCCTCTTCCCCTCCTCTCCTCTTCTCTCCTCTTCCTCTCCTCTTCCTCTCCTCTTCCCCTCCTCTCCTCTTCCTCTACTCTCCCCCTCCTCTTCACCTCCTCTCCCCTCCTCTGCTCTTCCTCTCTTCCTCTCCTCTCCTCTAGTCTCATGTATCTCCTCTTCCTCTCCTCTTCCCCTCCTCTCCTCTTCCTCTCCTCTTCCCCTCCTCTCTAGTCTCATGTATCTCCTCTTCCCCTCCTCTCCTCTTCCTCTCCTCTCCTCTCCTCTCCTCTAGTCTCATGTATCTCCTCTTCCCCTCCTATCCTCTCCTCTTCCTCTCCTCTTCCCCTCCTCTCCTCTTCCTCTCCTCTTCCCCTCCTCTCTTCTTCCTCTCCTCTCCTCTAGTCTCATGTATCTCCTCTCCTCTTCCTCTCCTCTTGCCCTCCTCTTCTTCCTCTCCCTCACCTTTCCTCCTCTAGTCTCATGTATCTCCTCTCCCTCTCCTCTAGTCTCATGTATCTCCTTTCCTCTTCCCCTCCTCTCTGCTTCCCCTCCTCTGCTTTTCCTCTCCTCTTCCCCTCTTCCTCTCCTCTAGTCTCATGTATCTCCTCTTCCTCTCCTCTCCCCTCCTCTTCCTCTCCTCTTCCTCTCCTCTTCCCCTCCTCTTTCCTCCTCTCCTCTTCCCCTCCTCTCCTCTTCCTCTACTCTTCCCCTCCTCTTCCTCTCCTCTAGTCTCATGTATCTCTTCTTCCCCTCCTCTCCTCTTCCTCTCCACTTCCCCTCCTCTCCTCTTCCTCTCCTCTCCTCTAGTCTCATGTATCTCCTCTCCCTCTCCTCTCCTCTTCCCCTCCTCTCCTCTTCCTCTCCTCTTCCCCTCCTCTTCCCCTCCTCTTCCCCTCCTCTGCTCTTCCTCTCCTCTTCCCTCTTCCTCTCCTCTCCTCTAGTCTCATGTATCTCCTCTTCCCCTCCTCTCCTCTTCTCTCCTCTTCCTCTCCTCTTCCTCCCTCTTCCCCTTCTCTTCCCCTCCTCTCCTCTTCCTCTACTCTCCCCCTCCTCTTCCCCTCCCTCTCCCCTCCTCTTCCCTCCTCTGCTCTTCCTCTCCTCTCCTCTAGTCTCATGTATCTCCTCTTCCTCTCCTCTTCCCCTCCTCTCCTCTCCTCTTCCTCTCCTCTTCCCCTCCTCTCCTCTAGTCTCATGTATCTCCTCTTCCCCTCCTCTCCTCTTCCTCTCCTCTCCTCTCCTCTAGTCTCATGTATCTCCTCTTCCCCTCCTCTCCTCTTCCTCTCCTCTAGTCTCATGTATCTCCTCTTCCCCTCCTATCCTTCTTCCCCTCCTCTCCTCTCCTCTTCCTCTCCTCTTCCCCTCCTCTCCTCTTCCTCTCCTCTCCTCTAGTCTCATGTATCTCCTCTTCCCCTCCTATCCTCTTCCCCTCCTCTCCTCTCCTCTCCTCTTCCTCTCCTCTTCCCCTCCTCTCATCTAGTCTCATGTATCTCCTCTTCCCCTCCTCTCCTCTTCCTCTCCTCTCCTCTAGTCTCATGTATCTCCTCTCCCTCTCCTCTCCTCTTCCCCTCCTCTCCTCTTCCTCTCCTCTTCCCCTCCTCTTCCCCTCCTCTTCCCCTCCTCTTCCCCTCCTCTGCTCTTCCTCTCCTCTTCCCTCTTCCTCTCCTCTCCTCTAGTCTCATGTATCTCCTCTTCCCCTCCTCTCCTCTTCTCTCCTCTTCCTCTCCTCTTCCTCTCCTCTTCCCCTTCTCTTCCCCTCCTCTCCTCTTCCTCTACTCTCCCCTCCTCTTCCCCTCCTCTCCCCCTCCTCTTCCCCTCCTCTGCTCTTCCTCTCTTCCTCTCCTCTCCTCTAGTCTCATGTATCTCCTCTTCCTCTCCTCTTCCCCTCCTCTCCTCTCCTCTTCCTCTCCTCTTCCCCTCCTCTCCTCTAGTCTCATGTATCTCCTCTTCCCCTCCTCTCCTCTTCCTCTCCTCTCCTCTCCTCTAGTCTCATGTACCTCCTCTTCCCCTCCTCTCCTCTTCCTCTCCTCTAGTCTCATGTATCTCCTCTTCCCCTCCTATCCTCTTCCCCTCCTCTCCTCTCCTCTTCCTCTCCTCTTCCCCTCCTCTCCTCTTCCTCTCCTCTCCTCTAGTCTCATGTATCTCCTCTTCCCCTCCTATCCTCTTCCCCTCCTCTCCTCTCCTCTCCTCTTCCTCTCCTCTTCCCCTCCTCTCATCTAGTCTCATGTATCTCCTCTTCCCCTCCTCTCCTCTTCCTCTCCTCTCCTCTAGTCTCATGTATCTCCTCTTCCCCTCATCTCCTCTTCCTCTCCTCTCCTCTAGTCTCATGTATCTCCTCTTCCCCTCCTATCCTCTTCCCCTCCTCTCCTCTCCTCTTCCTCTCCTCTTCCCCTCCTCTCCTCTTCCTCTCCTCTCCTCTCCTCTAGTCTCATGTATCTCCTCTTCCCCTCCTATCCTCTTCCCCCCCTCTCCTCTTCCTCTCCTCTAGTCTCATGTATCTCCTCTTCCCCTCCTATCCTCTTCCCCTCCTCTCCTCTTCCTCTCCTCTTCCCATCCTCTCCTCTTTCTCTCCTGTCCTTTAGTCTCATGTATCTCCTCTCCTCTTCCTCTCCTCTCCTCTCCCCTCCTCTCCTCTCCTCTCCTCTCCATCCATGTATACATTGTCCCCGGCTGGTTGCCAGCTCTGTGTACATTATCCAGAGGGGTCCATGCTGGGACTGTATACATTGGAGGATTTAGTGTCTGACATGCGCCCCGTATTGCACATTCCTCACATTTCCTTTACCAAACATGACGCGGTGACACCGGCTGAATGGACGAGGAATCCACATGGAACGTGTCGGTTGTCACCCGCGCTCCAATTATGGAAATGGAGGAATTTCAGAGTCGGATATATTTCCATCGCGGCCTCCCCGGCCACACACAGCACTCCCCGATCCACACGGGATGTACACCACACACGTGTATACACAGTATATATAGAGAGGGGAGGGGACACACGGGTATATACAGTATATATATATAGAGGGGGAGGGGACACACGGGTATATACAGTATATATATATATATATATATAGAGGGGGACACACGTGTATATACAGTATATATATATATAGAGGGGGGGACACACATGTATATACAGTATATATATAGAGGGGGAGGGGGATACACGTGTATATACAGTATATATATATATATATAGAGGGGGGGACACACATGTATATACAGTATATATATAGAGGGGGAGGGGGATACACGTGTATATACAGTATATATATAGAGGGGAGGGGGATACACGTGTATATACAGTATATATATAGAGGGGGAGGGGGATACACGTGTATATACAGTATATATATAGAGGGGGAGGGGGATACACGTGTATATACAGTATATATATATATATAGAGGGGGACACACGTGTATATACAGTATATATATAGAGGGGGAGGGGGATACACGTGTATATACAGTATATATAAAGAGGGGGGGACACATGTGTATATACAGTATATATAGAGGGGGACACATGTGTATATACAGTATATATATAGAGGGGGGGACACATGTGTATATACAGTATATATATAGAGGGGGGACACATGTGTATATACAGTATATATATAGAGGGGGGGACACATGTGTATATACAGTATATATATATATAGAGGGGGGGACACATGTGTATATACAGTATATATATATATATAGAGGGGGGGACACATGTGTATATACAGTATATATATAGAGGGGGGGACACATGTGTATATACAGTATATATATATATAGAGGGGGGGACACATGTGTATATACAGTATATATATAGAGGGGGACACATGTGTATATACAGTATATATATATATAGAGGGGGGGACACATGTGTATATACAGTATATATATATATATAGAGGGGGGGACACATGTGTATATACAGTATATATATAGAGGGGGGGACACATGTGTATATACAGTATATATATAGAGGGGGGGACACATGTGTATATACAGTATATATATAGAGGGGGGGACACATGTGTATATACAGTATATATATATATATAGAGGGGGGGACACATGTGTATATACAGTATATATATAGAGGGGGGACACATGTGTATATACAGTATATATATAGAGGGGGGACACATGTGTATATACAGTATATATATAGAGGGGGGGACACATGTGTATATACAGTATATATATATATAGAGGGGGGGACACATGTGTATATACAGTATATATATATATATATAGAGGGGGACACATGTGTATATACAGTATATATATAGAGGGGGGGACACATGTGTATATACAGTATATATATAGAGGGGGGGACACATGTGTATATACAGTATATATATAGAGGGGGGGACACATGTGTATATACAGTATATATATATATAGAGGGGGGGACACATGTGTATATACAGTATATATATATATATATAGAGGGGGACACATGTGTATATACAGTATATATATAGAGGGGGGGACACATGTGTATATACAGTATATATATAGAGGGGGGGACACATGTGTATATACAGTATATATATATATATATAGAGGGGGACACATGTGTATATACAGTATATATATATATAGAGGGGGACACATGTGTATATACAGTATATATATATATATATAGAGGGGGACACATGTGTATATACAGTATATATATATATAGAGGGGGACACATGTGTATATACAGTATATATATAGAGGGGGGGACACATGTGTATATACAGTATATATATAGAGGGGGACACATGTGTATATACAGTATATATATATATATAGAGGGGGGGGGGACACATGTGTATATACAGTATATATATAGAGGGGGGGACACATGTGTATATACAGTATATATATATATAGAGGGGGGACACATGTGTATATACAGTATATATATATAGAGGGGGAGGGGGGGACACGTGTATATAAACCAGGGGTGGACTGACCATTTGGAAACTCGGGCACTGCCCGAGGGCCCGGGATCAGTAGGGGGCCCCATGAGATGCCCCTGGTACCTTTTTCATAGGCTTTTTTGAGTTTGGGCAAGGACACAGGGGCCCCATGATCCCCTATTGCCCGGGGGCCCCATGAGTTGTCAGTCCACCCCTGATATACAGTATATATATATAATGGAGGGGGAGGGGGACAAGGCGATCCCTCAACAGCTCTGAACACCAGCTTCCGCCTCAGTGCTCAGAACGCTGGTTGGGTGATCACAGCTGAATACTGGGGGGTGGGGTCTGTTGAATACCGGGAGTAGGGGCGGGGTCTGTGGAATACGCCATAACAATCAATATTATCAATAAATGTGATTCCACTACACTCCTTACCCAATATAATCAATCATTGTGACCCCCTGCCAGTCATAGCCCACCTGCCCATCTCTATATCCATCACTATGCCCATCACTATGCCCATCTCTATGCCCATCACTATACCCATCACTATGCCCATCACTATGCCCATCTCTATGCCCATCACTATGCCCATCACTATGCCCATCACTATGCCCATCACTATGCCCATCACTATACCCATCACTATGCCCATCTCTATGCCCATCACTATACCCATCACTATGCCCATCACTATGCCCATCACTATGCCCATCACTATGCCCATCACTATACCCATCACTATGCCCATCACTATACCCATCACTATGCCCATCACTATACCCATCACTATGCCCATCTCTATGCCCATCACTATACCCATCACTATGCCCATCACTATGCCCATCACTATGCCCATCACTATGCCCATCTCTATGCCCATCACTATACCCATCTCTATGCCCATCACTATACCCATCTCTATGCCCATCACTATGCCCATCACTATGCCCATCACTATACCCATCTCTATGCCCATCACTATACCCATCTCTATGCCCATCACTATACCCATCTCTATGCCCATCACTATACCCATCTCTATGCCCATCACTATACCCATCTCTATACCCATCACTATGCCCATCACTATACCCATCTCTATACCCATCTCTATATCCATCACTATGCCCATCACTATGCCCATCTCTATGCCCATCACTATACCCATCTCTATACCCATCTCTATATCCATCACTATGCCCATCACTATGCCCATCTCTATGCCCATCACTATACCCATCTCTATGCCCATCACTATGCCCATCTCTATACCCATCACTATACCCATCTCTATATCCATCACTATGCCCATCACTATGCCCATCTCTATGCCCATCACTATACCCATCACTATACCCATCACTATACCCATCTCTATACCCATCACTATACCCATCTCTATACCCATCTCTATACCCATCACTATACCCATCTCTATACCCATCACTATGCCCATCACTATACCCATCACTATGCCCATCACTATGCCCATCTCTATGCCCATCACTATACCCATCTCTATGCCCATCACTATACCCATCTCTATGCCCATCACTATGCCCATCACTATGCCCATCACTATGCCCATCTCTATGCCCATCACTATACCCATCTCTATGCCCATCACTATACCCATCTCTATGCCCATCACTATACCCATCTCTATGCCCATCACTATACCCATCTCTATACCCATCACTATGCCCATCACTATACCCATCTCTATACCCATCTCTATATCCATCACTATGCCCATCACTATGCCCATCTCTATGCCCATCACTATACCCATCTCTATACCCATCTCTATATCCATCACTATGCCCATCACTATGCCCATCTCTATGCCCATCACTATACCCATCTCTATGCCCATCACTATGCCCATCTCTATACCCATCACTATACCCATCTCTATATCCATCACTATGCCCATCACTATGCCCATCTCTATGCCCATCACTATACCCATCACTATACCCATCACTATACCCATCTCTATACCCATCACTATACCCATCTCTATACCCATCTCTATACCCATCACTATACCCATCTCTATACCCATCACTATGCCCATCACTATACCCATCACTATGCCCATCACTATGCCCATCTCTATGCCCATCACTATACCCATCTCTATGCCCATCACTATACCCATCTCTATGCCCATCACTATGCCCATCACTATGCCCATCACTATGCCCATCTCTATGCCCATCACTATACCCATCTCTATGCCCATCACTATACCCATCTCTATGCCCATCACTATACCCATCTCTATGCCCATCACTATACCCATCTCTATACCCATCACTATGCCCATCACTATACCCATCTCTATACCCATCTCTATATCCATCACTATGCCCATCACTATGCCCATCTCTATGCCCATCACTATACCCATCTCTATACCCATCTCTATATCCATCACTATGCCCATCACTATGCCCATCTCTATGCCCATCACTATACCCATCTCTATGCCCATCACTATGCCCATCTCTATACCCATCACTATACCCATCTCTATATCCATCACTATGCCCATCACTATGCCCATCTCTATGCCCATCACTATACCCATCACTATACCCATCACTATACCCATCTCTATACCCATCACTATACCCATCTCTATACCCATCTCTATACCCATCACTATACCCATCTCTATACCCATCACTATGCCCATCACTATACCCATCACTATGCCCATCACTATACCCATCTCTATGCCCATCTCTATGTTATACTGATTGTATAGGACACTTGATACAGACTGAGTTTCCAGAGATATGGTGATCCGGTCCCTTTTTTTTTAGGATGAGGTGTCACCACTCACCGACCAACCTGAGAACCCCAATGCATCTACCCCCCCCCCCCCCCCAAACTCTCCCCATTGTATAGGACATGAGCTCCCTGCAATATGGTGGTCAGGTCTCTTCTCCGGGATGAGGGGTCACCACTCACCAACAAACCCATTGGCCCCAGTGCATCTGCACTCTTACCCCCCCCCCCCCCCATACTGGTTGTGCAGGACATGCAGTGCTCCCTGTGACCTATGACACACCATGACATATAATAGAGGGCGCGTCCCCTGACATTCCGTGTTTGCTGAGCCTGCAGGTGACCGCACTGTGCGATAAGGACCCGCAGTGTTATAGGACCGGCAACTATAGACACATCTGGGACTGTCACTGTGACTAATCACCTCCCAATGTACAGAACAAACAGCCCAGAATAGTAACATTGTACCCAGATGGAGGAGGACACCAGCGCCCCACTCTGGAGGCTCACAGGTACTGCACTGACCACACTGTGTGGGAGGAGTCTGTGTGTTTTTTAGGTGTCACCGGATTGTCAGGTGTCACCGGATTCTTCAGTGTTATCAGTTACTATCAGAAAAGAAAAAAAAAAAGGGAAAAATCAAATATTAACATGAAAAAAGGAAAGAAAACTATTTATCCAAACTGAATGTGGTCCAAAGTTAAAGCAGAACTCCAACCAGACATCTAACATCATCCTGAAGGGCCAGTTCACACTCCATGCGGTTCAGTTGCTTTTTTTTCTGCCTCCAAACGCACAGAAAGTCAGTAATCTGGTGGTCAGTGTCATAGTTCACATCAGCACTTGCAGTTCCGGTGCGTTCCGGATGCGGAAAAAAAAGAAGAACCGGCAGTATTTTTCCTGCACAGAACTGTACTAGAACGCGGTAAAACGCACCAAAAATGCACCGGAACGCACTGGAACACACCAAAATGCTTCAAAAATGCACAGAAACGCACTGGAACACACCAAAACGCACAAAACATGCACTGGAAGGCACTGGCACATGCCAAAATGCATCAAAAATGCACTAGAATGCACTGAAACGCACCAAAATGCACAAAAAATGCACTGGAAGGCACTGGAACACGCCAAAACGCATCAAAAATGCACTGGAAGGCACTGGAACACACCAAAATGCACCAACAATGCACTGGAAGGCACTGGAACCAAAATGGACTGGAGGCTGCTTTTTGCTTGAGTCTCCAAAAACGCAGCGGCTCCATGATCCCAGATGTGAACGTGTTCCGTAGGAAGCCGCGATGGATGGACTGGGGTGCGTTTCTGCACTAAAAAACGCATGCGTGTGAACGGAGCCGAATGTACAGAATCTCAGGCAAGGTGCTTTTTCTGTGAGCTGCAGCCGCTCCCCGGAGCCGAGTGCTTCTTCTTCCTTCTCTCAGCTGATTGTGGATGGGAGCATAGAGGATCAGAAAACTAAGCTGCATGGTGTGCAATGGCTAGATGGAGTTGTGATCACACCGGAGCAGCGTCATGACACAGGCCGCCATGCGTACAAGTTCAGGCCAGGTTCTCATCTCCTTCCAAATGCCGGGTGGAAAGATGAAGCCCAGGTCAGGGTAAGTCAAGTTCCAGTCCATCTACCGGTCACCACGAAGAGCTGTAATGGATTCCTAGACCATCTGAGGCCTCCAGTAAGATTTTGGTGTCGCCACTAGAGGTCTCTACCTGCCTTTGGTTCCTCAATGAAGAAGGAGGAGCCAGGCATGGCACTAGTGTGTCCTCTGCCATGGATTCCGGGTGCCATTTTGGGTGAGCCTGTGTCTGAGTTCTCTTGAGATTTGATCTTTAAAGTAGAAGTAAAGTCCACTTCAGAACTCTAATGCCGGCCATAGATGGGGCGAAAATCAGCCAATTTTCGCACTTTTAATGGGTTAATTGGTCGGCTGTTTTTGGGGATTATGGCACATTTTTTTTTGGTAAAGTTGGAAAAAAATCGGCTGATTTTCCGGGCAATGATGGGCAAATCGGCCGATCGTTTTACCGATAAAAAATCTGCATATCAGCCGTGATCTGCAAGAAGAAGAAAAAAGAAGAAGAAAAAGAAAAAAAGAAGAAAAAGAAGAATAAGAAGAAAAAAAAGAAGAGAAAGAAGAATTCCAGTCCGCTATTATACTTGACATGAAAAGTCTTGCGGTTACAATGTATCTATTTGTATCTGAATAAAAACATCTGTACCTGAAATGGATACAAATAGATATATTGTAACCGCAAGACTTTTTCATGTCAAATATAATAGCGGACTCTCTGCAGGGACAGAAATAATGAAATGCCGGCCGTAGACGGGACAAAAATTGGCCGATTTTTTTTTACTGTTGGTGGTAACGTCGGCCGATCGAACGACCGATTTTTCATTTAAAATTAAATGAATGCATTAGAAGGCTTAGCTGTAGGTACAGTGAACCTCTCCTGAACTTGCACCATTTAGGAGATATTCCCATAAAATGCAGCCGGTGCCGAGGGCTCGTGCCGGACCTTCAGAGTCAAGGGCTCCCATGCACATTCGTGGGAGTGACGTCATCGCGGCCCCGGCCATTCATAGAGCTGGAGTCCACGAACCTGGGAGGACGATCGGGTGAAGATGGCAGCGCCAAGGAGCCGTGACCATGACTGATCTGCCTGAAGACTGATATATGGAAGTACTTCATTGTAGAGAACTGAATTACCCTCCATAAAAAAAAGGAGAAGTTGACTTGCCTGTTTCCTCTGCCACCTGGTTAGCCACGCCCACACGCTCCCTGCGTGAGAGAAGACCGGTGAAGAGAGTTCAGAGGAAGGATTCCTAGTAGACGAGTCTATTTTATAAATCCCGGATCATTCTCCAGGATCCACAAATTTCTGGCATCAGGCACAGCCAACAAGTTCGGGGCATAGGGGAGCCGGGAGAGACTACTAATGCTGCCATCATCCAGTAGGTGGTGCTGGACCCCCATTGGCCCTGATCTCAGATGTCACATATGGGGGTGCTGAGTCTAAACAATGCCCAGTTATCATTGGATGGTGCAGCTACCAGGGATTCATGGATTGGTGTTCCTTCTGCTGATACTACATCTGAATTCGCAGGAGTCACACCCCCCGAGACTGCCATCATGGTCAACATATTGGCTATTCTGATTACCAGGGAGCCCCCATCTACTGATGCCATCATCACCCAGTAAAGATGGTGCTGGACCCCCATTGCTCCTGAACTCAGATGTCACATATGGTGGTGCTGAGTCTAAAAAGTGCCCAGTTATCACTGGATGGTGCAGCTACCAGGGATTCATGGATCGGTGTTCCTTCTACTGATACTAGATCTGAATTCACAGGAGTCACATGCCCTGAGACTGCCATCATGGAATACCAACCTACTGATGCCACCATCGCCCAGTAAAGATGGTGCTGGACCCCCATTGGCCCCTTATATCAGATGTCACATATGGGGGTACTGAAACTATGAGGGCCCCCTACTACCCTGGTGAGAAACAGCCCTAGATATCACTCATTTCATGGATTGGTGTTCCTTCTGCTGATACATCTGAATTCCCAGGTGTCACACATCCCGAGACTACCATCATGGTCAACATATTGGCAATTCTGAATACCAGGGAGCCCCCATCCACCAATGCCACCATCATCCAGTAAATATGGTGCTGAATTCACAGGTGTCACACACACCGAGTTTGCCATCATGGTGGACGTATTTAACAGTTTTGAATACCAAGGAGCTCCCACCTACCAATGCCACCATCATCCAGTAAAGATGGTGTTGGACTCCCTCTGGTCCTGATATCTGATGTTACATATGGTGGTGCTGAGTCTACAAGGGCCCTCTACATGCCGGTAGAAAAGATTCCCTGGATATCAGATGGTTCATGGATTAGGTGTTCCTTCTGCTGATGCTACATCTGAATTCACAAGTGTCACGCACACCGAGTCTGCCATCATGGTGGGCCTATTGGCAGTCCAATGGTAATGTTTTAGAGTTCTGGTCATTTCAATGTATACCTCTTTTATGGGTTTTGATGGTCACAGTGAAGGCCAGTGTAGGCTGGATCTGTTGTCCTGCATCTAATTGTATGTCTTTGTGTTGTAGGCCCACGTGTGCTGCACTTGGCAGGTTTCCATGATGTTGACCTCCGGTGTATATTCAGTTTGTATCCACAGATGTAGATGTGTGGTGCTCAGCTCCGTGTGTACATTGCGGGATGTTGTGTCCTCCCCATCCTCCTCCCCGGGATATATATAGTACGGGAATAATCTGAGAATATTGTAGCAGTGGGAAAGCGGTTTGTTTGGATAATAATTGGCTTTGAAGGCAAAAGGTCACCATTGTTTCCGGCAATGTCTCCAGGATCCATTATAAGAGCGAGGATTGTATATAGAAGACATAACAGCCACCACCGCTGGAGATGGAGCTTCCTGCTCCACCCTTTGTAGGATCTGTATCCACAAAGAGACCCCAAGCCTGGAATTGCAGTCATAGGTCACATGACACACTCCATGGGGTCACACTGCATAATGTACTAACCCTATACCTCCATGTGCCTTACTAGTGTCTGTACCCCATTACCAGCCTGAACCCCACTGTCTGTCCCACTGCTATTTCCAATCTGTACCCCAATGCAGCCAATAGTAGTCCACCTGTACCTGAATTCTTCATGTACCCCAATACTGCAGAGAGTCTCAATGCTTCCTGTACCCCAATACTGGATGAGCCCAAGCTGTGAAGCTGTGCAGACATTCCTTCTTAACTTCGGGTCACATGGGACATCTCCAATGATGATGAGCCAATCAGGCGCTGATCAGGGAAAATTATTGGGTTGGAAATTCTTTACTTAGATACTATTCATGAAGGTGATGGGCGGGATTATCTACAGATCGGTCACCTCTAAATGGAGACATTCGGAAGGACTGACATTCGCTGACTGTTCTGATTGGATCCCTGGTAGTCTTGCCATGGCTGAGAGCTGATTGGCAGATTTTGATCTGTGACAGGAGGTCGGGGTGTCTTGTGGTAAAATCTTTCTGTTCAAATGGTTACAATTATTAAACAGGTCAATCGATGTAATGTGATGACTCAGCGCTCGGCACATTACTCGCTGAACGCCACCAGCCGCAGTGCCCAGAAGATGGTGGCATAGCAGTGATCACCTACTCTACAGCATGCAATCGTGGTGTGATGGACCACCTAGCACCCCGCCTGGGTGCTTCTGTCAGAGAACTGCTTCCTCACCCCTGGGACATAGGAACAAGGTATTATAGGCGGGCATCACACCCAAGGACTGGATGGTACTAGCTTCAAAATATTCAAAATAGGGGCAGTCCCCACAATAAAAACAACTATTGCACCTTTGGATAAACATCCCACATGGATTAGGTAACGAGGTCAAGGTGACACAAGACTAATCTCACCATGTAGGAACCTCCAGGAGGACTAGCCAACAGACAGAAATAACAGGTAACTCAATAAACTCAAGTAACAATACAACAAAGACACAACTGTAAACACATCACACCTTCAAAACAGATTACAGCCGGAGTCCTCAGCATCAGGTTGTTTGAGCTGATTATATTAACATCTACTCTGAGTCTAGGAAGGAGGAGGGTTGAAGCAGTCAATGCTGGTTGGGGCACAGAGACCCCAAATCTGTATCCTGTCCTCCATTTCTCCGGGAGTCTGTGTGTTTCGGGGAGATATGGACCTGAATCCAAATAAAACTTCTCCAAAAGGTCTGACCAGGCACACACCTCACAAAGTATAGAGCCCCCTCAGATGATAGGGCCTATGGTCAGTAGGCAAGAGGCTAGCCTGCAGTCCCCCCAAAAAGCCCCTGTCCCGGTTGGGTTTGTCACATTTCTCCCCCCTCAAAAGTATAACCAGGTCACAGACCTCCACTTGGTCTTGGCATGCGTTATGTGGGCAGAAAGAATCCACATAGTCAGTCCACACAATCTCCATTCTTGGCCACAGGGAAGAGTTGTCATGAGTAGGTGTGGAGCAGAGGTTATGGACCCTCTGTCTGATTACCACCACTTCAGCTGGGAGGTCTTTACCGTTTCGATGTTTGATCTGCTGCTGGGGAGAGGGGCCGACTCCCTGGAGCCACGAAGACACATGAGGTGCTAGGCAGAGAGCTGTGATGCTCTGCCTTGTTGCCAGCACTTCAGCTGGGTGGTCTTTACCATTCCGGGGCTCGGTCTGCTGCTGGGCAGAAGGGTCAACAGCCCCAATTCCCTGGAAGACACAGTAGGTGCTAGATAGAGGCCTGAGGTGCTCTGCCCTGTTGCCAGCTCTTCAGCTGGATGGTCTTTACGGTTCTGGGGCTCAGCCTCAGCCAACAGCCCAACTTCCTGGAGACATGGCAGGTGCTAGACAGAGGCCAGCAGCACAGATCCTGTTGCTAGCGCTTCAGCTGGGGTCCCCACATCCTCTGCTCTAGCTAACTGTTGGGGAGGGAGGATGGGTTCCTCCACTCCCAGGCTGTGGATCTTTCACTGGGGAGCAGGGGCGGACTGATCATTTGGAAACTCGGGCACTGCCCGAGGGCCTGGGGTCAGTAGGGGGCCCCATGAGATGCCCCGTTACCTTTTTTCATAGGCTTTTATGAGTTTGGGCAAGGACACAGGGGCCCCATGATCCCCTATTGCCCGGGGGCCCCATGAGTTGTCAGTCCGCCCCTGCTGGGGAGTGAGAATGACCACCTCCTCTTCCGTGCTGTAGATCCGCCACTGGGGAGGGAGGACAACCACCTCTTCTCCCAGACTGTGGAACTGCCACTGGGGAGATGAAACGCTGCCTACTTCTCCCTGAGGTTCCTGTGTCGCTATAAGTGTTGAGCAGAGGTAGTAGTCCCTCTGTCCTGTGCTTTTGCTGGGGTTAAGAGTTCCACTGCATCGGCCTGCTGCTAGGGAGAAGGATGCCGGCCCTGGCTCCCTGGAGCTCCGGAAGTGCTGTTGTTGCTGGGCAGAGGTCAGTGGTGCTCTGCCCTGATGCCAGCTCTTCCACTGGGAAGTAAAATGACATTTCAGTGGCCTTCTGCAAATCCTCCAGGGCCACCGGTTGTTGTAGTTAGAGGTCAGCAGCACTCTGCCTTCATGCCAGCTTTTTTGCTGGAGGCTCACTGGGTTGTCCCTCCCCAGCAGAAAAGTCTATTAAATCCCAAGTGGAATTGCTGAAAATCCAGGGCCCAGTCTGGCAGCACTTGGGCCTAGTGCCAGTGCTTCGGCGGGTGACTCATAATCCATAACATCCTTGAGTGTTGGTACTTGTGAGCTCGGTCGAACAGTCTTTTTATGCTTGTTCCGGCTCCCATTCTTGTGTAACTATAAAGTCCAAGTCAGGGCTCAATCCGAGCTCACTGGGAAGTTCCAACTTCCTAAAATCTCACATGTCCTCCCATCTCCACTCCGACGCACATCCGAAATATGGATCCTCCTGAAGTGTCTCAAGTATCAATCCCAGGCCGCTGAAGTAATAGCCTTCCATGGAACTACTGTTCTTCAGCCAAGGACACACTTGGGTAGCATACCATTGCAGCTCGTGATACCCATTGTCCAGAACCATTTCCATCTGGACCAACCTCTCCAGCTCCATCAGCCATTCCTCCCGAGGATGCTCTCCAAGGAATGGTATCCTCAATGCAAGCTGATCACAAAATTGCTGCTCTGTGGTTAGAAGTAATTCTCCTCGGAGAATCTGAACCTCCCCGAGAGCCTCATTCCACAGTTCTCTTTGAATCACATCCTTGCTGTCCAGCTCGCCTTCTGCCGAGACAGGGCCATCAAACTGGGCCAGAGCTTCCTGCAGTCTCCACTAAAATTCAGCTGCCATTTCCTGTCCTTCTTCATCCATAATCCCAGGGGTAGTTTGGATTGCTCTGAAGGGAGGAAGCAATCTCACTGCTTGCCACAAAATGTGACGGACCACCTGCCACCCTGATTGGGTGATTCCATCAGAGAACTGCTTCCTCGCCACTGGGACACAGGACCAAAGTATTATAGCTGGGCATCACACCCAAGACTAGATGAGACTAGCTTAGGTGCAACAAGAAACTCCTTATTGAACAGAAATACGGGTTTTTATACACTTCAGAAATAGGGGCAGTCCCCACATGAACAATAAAAACAAACATTACACATTAGGATAAACATCCCACACAGATTAGGTAACAAGGTAAAGTTGACACAAGACTAATCCCGTCATGTAGGAACCTCCTGGAGGACTAGCCAACAGACAGAAACAATAGGTGACCCAATTAACAATGAGAGAAAGACAACGGTAAACACATGACACCTTCGTAAACAGATTACGGCAGGAGACATCAGCATCAGGTTGTTTTGAGCTGATTATATTAACATCTGCTCTGAGTCTCTGAGTATATGAGGGGTGGTTGAAGCAGTCAGTGCTGGTTTGGGCACAGAGACCCCAAATCTGTATCCTGGTCCTCCAGTTCTCAGAGTCTTTGTGTTTTGGGGAGACATAGACTTGAATCCTTGAATCCGAAGTAAAACTACTCCAAAGGTTCTTGCAGGCACACACCTCCCAAAAAATAGAGCCCCTTCAAATGCCAAGGACAATGGTCAGTAGGCAAAGGGCTAGCCTGGAGTCCCCTCCAAAAGCGCCTGTTCCTGTTGAGTCTGTCAGATGTAGAATCTACGGCTCTGTCCAGTGATGACCCCCAACAGGTCAAATACCAAGGGAAGAGCTCACTGGCCAAAGAAGTCAACTTGAAGACATGGTACTGGAATATTACCCATTTGCAGCAGATATGAACTGCTCCTCTGTAAGAGAAGACTCAGGTTATGTGGTCCGCATATGGCACCAAATTGGAAAGAGCCCATTGACCATAGAACATTACCCATGTGCAGCAGATATGAACAGCTCCTCTATACCAGAAGAATGAGATGAAGCGAGATGCAGCAATGTGACACCACATTGGGAAGAGCCCATCAACTATGTAAGTCTCCATGAAGACATGGCACTGGAACCATTACCCATGTGCATCAAGCATGGACCACTCCAATATGCTGGAAGACTCAGATGATGCAGGTTGTGTATGGTGCCACATTGGGAGAAGCCCATCAAGTCTCCATGAAGACAGGGAACTGGAACCATTACCCCTGTGTGTCAGGCATGGACCACTCCTATATGCTGGAAGACTCAGATGACGCATGTTGTGTATGGTGCCACATTGGGAAGAGCCCATCAATCATAAAAGTCCCCACCAAGAAAGGGTGGTGGATCTAATACCCATGTGTGAAAGACCTGGACAACTCTTCTGTAACGGAAGACTCAGATGATGCAGTCTGTGCCCATTGGCCATAGATATCCCCATGAAGACATGGTACCAGAATATTACCCACGTGCAGCAAACATGGACCACTCCTCTGTAATGGAAGACTCAGATGAAGCAGTCTGGATATGTTACCATATTTGGAAGAGTCCATTGACCACACAAATTTTCATGAAGACATGGAACTGGAACCATTACCTATGAGCAGTAGGCATGGATCACTCCTCCATACTGGAAGACTCAGATGATGCAGGTTGTGTATCGGGAAGAGCCCATTGATCATAATAGTCCCCACAATGACAGGGTGGTGGAACTATTACCCATGTGTGGAAGACATGGACCACCCTTCTTTAACGGAAGACTCAGATGATGCAGTCTGTGCATGGCACTACATTAGGAAGAGCACATTGGCCATAGGAATCCCCATGAAGACATGGTACCAGAACATTACCCACATGCAGCAGACATGGACCACCCCTCTTTAATGGAAGACTCAGATGATGCAGTCTGTGCATGGCATCACAGTAGGAGGAGAGCATTGGCCATAGAAATCCCCATAAAGACATGGTACCAGAACATTACCCATGTGCGGCAGACATGGACCACTTCTCTGTAATGGAAGACTCAGATGAAGTGGTCTGGATATGGTACCACATTGGGAAGAGTCCATTGACCACACAAGTCTCCATGAAGACAGGGAGTGGCAGGCATGGACCTCTCCTCCACACTGGAAGACTCAGATGATGCAGGTTGTGTATCGGGAAGAGTCCATTGACCACACAAATCTCCAGAAGACAGGGAAGTGGAACCATTACCCATGAGTGGCAGGCATGGACCGCTCCTCCATACTGGAAGACTCAGATGATGCAGGTTGTGTATAGGGAAGAGCCCATTGATCATAATAGTCCCCACAATGACAGGATGGTGGAACTATTCCCCATGTGTGAAAGACCTGGACAACTCTTCTGTAATGGAAGACTCAGATGAATAGATGTATAGATGGAACTCACGTTTGGAAAGAACTCATGTACAGGTGTAACTCGTGTTTGGATGGAACTCATGTACAGGTGGAACTCATGTTTGGAAAGAACTCATGTACAGGTGGAACTCGTGTTTGGATGGAACTCATGTACAGGTGTAACTCACGTTTGGATGGAACTCATGTACAGGTGGAACTCGTGTTTGGATGGAACTCATGTACAGGTGGAACTCGTGTTTGGAAAGAACTCATGTACAGGGGGAACTCATGTTTGGAAAGAACTCATGTACAGGTGGAACTCTTGTTTGGATAGAACTCATGTACAGGTGGAACTCACATTTGGATGGAACTCATGTACAGGTGGAACTCACATTTGGATGGAACTCATGTACAGGTGGAACTCACGTTTGGATGGAACTCATGTACAGGTGGAACACGTGTTTGGATGGAACTCATGTACAGGTGGAACTCGTGTTTGGATGGAACTCATGTACAGGTGAAACTATTATTTGGATGGAACTCATGTTTGGATAGAACTCATGTACAGGTGGAACTCACATTTGGATGGAACTCATGTACAGGTGGAACTCACATTTGGATGGAACTCATGTACAGGTGGAACTCACGTTTGGATGGAACTCATGTACAGGTGGAACACGTGTTTGGATGGAACTCATGTACAGGTGGAACTATTATTTGGATGGAACTCATGTACAGGTGAAACTATTATTTGGATGGAACTCATGTACAGGTGGAACTCACGTTTGGATAGAACTCATGTACAGGTGGAACTCACGTTTGGATGGAACTCATGTACAGGTGGAACTCATGTTTGGAAAGAACTCATGTACAGGTGGAACTCGTGTTTGGATAGAACTCATGTACAGGTGTAACTCGTGTTTGGATGGAACTCATGTACAGGTGGAACTCACGTTTGGATGGAACTCATGTACAGGTGGAACTCGTGTTTGGAAAGAACTCATGTACAGGTGGAACTCGTGTTTGGAAAGAACTCATGTACAGGTGGAACTCATGTTTGGAAAGAACTCATGTACAGGTGGAACTCACGTTTGGATTGAACTCATGTACAGGTGGAACTCGTGTTTGGAAAGAACTCATGTACAGGTGGAACTCGTGTTTGGATGGAACTCATGTACAGGGGGAACTCATGTTTGGATGGAACTCATGTACAGGTGGAACTCGTGTTTGGAAAGAACTCATGTACAGGTGGAACTCACATTTGGATGGAACTCATGTACAGGTGGAACTCACATTTGGATGGAACTCATGTACAGGTGGAACTCACATTTGGATGGAACTCATGTACAGGTGGAACTCGTGTTTGGATAGAACTCATGTACAGGTGGAACTCATGTTTGGATAGAACTCATGTACAGGTCGGCATGTGATATGATCATTGAGGGTGTGACAGTGATGAATAGAGTGCAGACAGTGAGAGGGGGCAGTGTGGATGGATGAGCTCTTCCATCTCCCCCCAGGAACACGCTTTGCTCTGCAGCCTTATTTGGTATAAATATCCCCCCCTCCCCCCCCCCCCCCCCCCACAGACACAAACATTCCTGGCAGTTCCTGACTGAAAGACACAAAGCAACAAGAACCCAACTGCCAACTGTCATCCGTGTACTGCCACTACCATCCGTGTACACCGACTGTCATCCGTGTACTGCCACTACCATCCGTGTACACGGACTGTCGTCTGTGTACTGCCATTATCATCCGTGTACACCGACTGTCATCCGTGTACTGCCATTATCATCCGTGTACACCGACTGTCATCCGTGTACTGCCACTACCATCCATGTACACTGTCTGTCAGCCTGTATTATCCGTGTACTGCTGGTAATATCCGTGTACTGCTGGTATTATCCGTGTACTGCCTGTATTATCCGTGTACTGCCTGTATTATCCGTGTACTGCCTGTATTATCAATGTACTGACTGTATTATCCGTGTACTGCCTGTATTATCCGTGTACTGCCTGTATTATCCGTGTACTGCCTGTATTATCCGTGTACTGCCTGTATTATTCGTGTACTGCCTGTATTATTCGTGTACTGCCTGTGTCTTTTGTGTACTATCTCTACCATCCATGTAGTGCCTGTGTCATTTGTGTACTGTCTTTATTATATGTGCACTGCCTGTATTATCCGTGTACTGCTTGTGTCATCCGTGTACTGCCTGTATTATATGTGTACTGCCTGTATTATCCGTGTACTGCCTATATTATCCGTGTACTGCCTGCCTCATCCGTGTACTGCCTGTATTATCCGTGTACTGCCTGTATTATCAGTGTACTGCCTGTATTATCCGTGTACTGCCTGTATTATCCGTGTACTGCCTGTATTATCCGTGTACTGCCTGTATTACCCGTATACTGCTGGTATTATCCGTGTACTGCCTGTATTATCAGTGTACTGCCTGTATTATCAGTGTACTGCCTGCATCATCCGTGTACTGCCGGTATTATCCGTGTACTGCCTGTATTATCCGTGTACTGCCTGTATTATCCGTGTACTGCCTGCCTCATCCGTGTACTGTCTGCATTATCCGTGTACTGCCTGTATTATCCGTGTACTGCCTGTATCATCCGTGTACTGCCTGCATTATCCGTGTACTGCCTGCATTATCCGTGCACTGCCAATATTATCCGTGTACTGCCTGTATTATCCGTGTACTGCCTGCATTATCCGTGTACTGCCTGTATTATCCATGTACTGCCGGTTTTATCCGTGTACTGCCTGTATTATCCGTGTACTGCCGGTTTTATCCGTGTACTGCCTGTATTATCCGTGTACTGCCTGCATCATCCGTGTACTGCCTGCATCATCCGTGTATTGCCTGCATTATCCGTGTACTGCCTGCATTATCCGTGTACTGCCTGTATTATCCGTGTACTGCCTGTATTATCCGTGTACTGCCTGCCTCATCCGTGTACTGCCTGTATTATCCATGTACTGCCTGTATTATCCGTGTACTGCCTGTATTATCCGTGTACTGCTGGTATTATACGTATACTGACTGTATTATCCGTGTACTGCCTGTATTATCCGTGTACTGCCTGTATTATCCGTGTACTGCTGGTAATATCCGTGTACTGCTGGTATTATCCGTGTACTGCCTGTATTATCCGTGTACTGCCTGTATTATCCGTGTACTGCCTGTATTATCAATGTACTGACTGTATTATCCGTGTACTGCCTGTATTATCCGTGTACTGCCTGTATTATCCGTGTACTGCCTGTATTATCCGTGTACTGCCTGTATTATTCGTGTACTGCCTGTATTATTCGTGTACTGCCTGTGTCTTTTGTGTACTATCTCTACCATCCATGTAGTGCCTGTGTCATTTGTGTACTGTCTTTATTATATGTGCACTGCCTGTATTATCCGTGTACTGCTTGTGTCATCCGTGTACTGCCTGTATTATATGTGTACTGCCTGTATTATCCGTGTACTGCCTATATTATCCGTGTACTGCCTGCCTCATCCGTGTACTGCCTGTATTATCCGTGTACTGCCTGTATTATCAGTGTACTGCCTGTATTATCCGTGTACTGCCTGTATTATCCGTGTACTGCCTGTATTATCCGTGTACTGCCTGTATTACCCGTATACTGCTGGTATTATCCGTGTACTGCCTGTATTATCAGTGTACTGCCTGTATTATCAGTGTACTGCCTGCATCATCCGTGTACTGCCGGTATTATCCGTGTACTGCCTGTATTATCCGTGTACTGCCTGTATTATCCGTGTACTGCCTGCCTCATCCGTGTACTGTCTGCATTATCCGTGTACTGCCTGTATTATCCGTGTACTGCCTGTATCATCCGTGTACTGCCTGCATTATCCGTGTACTGCCTGCATTATCCGTGCACTGCCAATATTATCCGTGTACTGCCTGTATTATCCGTGTACTGCCTGCATTATCCGTGTACTGCCTGTATTATCCATGTACTGCCGGTTTTATCCGTGTACTGCCTGTATTATCCGTGTACTGCCGGTTTTATCCGTGTACTGCCTGTATTATCCGTGTACTGCCTGCATCATCCGTGTACTGCCTGCATCATCCGTGTATTGCCTGCATTATCCGTGTACTGCCTGCATTATCCGTGTACTGCCTGTATTATCCGTGTACTGCCTGTATTATCCGTGTACTGCCTGCCTCATCCGTGTACTGCCTGTATTATCCATGTACTGCCTGTATTATCCGTGTACTGCCTGTATTATCTGTGTACTGCCTGTCTCATCCGTGTACTGCCTGTATTATCCGTGTACTGCCTGTATTATCCGTGTACTGCCTGTATTATCCATGTACTGCCTGTATTATCAGTGTACTGCCTGTATTATTATCCGTGTACTGTCTGTATTATCCGTGTACTGCCTGTATTATCCGTGTACTGTCTGTATTATCCATGTACTGCCTGTATTATCCGTGTACTGCCTGTATTATCCGTGTACTGCTGGTAATATCCGTGTACTGCTGGTATTATCCGTGTACTGCCTGTATTATCCGTGTACTGCCTGTATTATCAATGTACTGCCTGTATTATCCGTGTACTGCCTGTATTATCCGTGTACTGCCTGTATTATTCGTGTACTGCCTGTATTATTCGTGTACTGCCTGTGTCTTTTGTGTACTATCTCTACCATCCATGTAGTGCCTGTGTCATTTGTGTACTGTCTTTATTATATGTGCACTGCCTGTATTATCCGTGTACTGCTTGTGTCATCCGTGTACTGCCTGTATTATATGTGTACTGCCTGTATTATCCGTGTACTGCCTATATTATCCGTGTACTGCCTGCCTCATCCGTGTACTGCCTGTATTATCCGTGTACTGCCTGTATTATCAGTGTACTGCCTGTATTATCCGTGTACTGCCTGTATTATCCGTGTACTGCCTGTATTATCCGTGTACTGCCTGTATTACCCGTATACTGCCGGTATTATCCGTGTACTGCCTGTATTATCAGTGTACTGCCTGTATTATCAGTGTACTGCCTGCATCATCCGTGTACTGCCGGTATTATCCGTGTACTGCCTGTATTATCCGTGTACTGCCTGTATTATCCGTGTACTGCCTGCCTCATCCGTGTACTGTCTGCATTATCCGTGTACTGCCTGTATTATCCGTGTACTGCCTGTATCATCCGTGTACTGCCTGCATTATCCGTGTACTGCCTGCATTATCCGTGCACTGCCAATATTATCCGTGTACTGCCTGTATTATCCGTGTACTGCCTGCATTATCCGTGTACTGCCTGTATTATCCATGTACTGCCGGTTTTATCCGTGTACTGCCTGTATTATCCGTGTACTGCCGGTTTTATCCGTGTACTGCCTGTATTATCCGTGTACTGCCTGCATCATCCGTGTACTGCCTGCATCATCCGTGTATTGCCTGCATTATCCGTGTACTGCCTGCATTATCCGTGTACTGCCTGTATTATCCGTGTACTGCCTGTATTATCCGTGTACTGCCTGCCTCATCCGTGTACTGCCTGTATTATCCATGTACTGCCTGTATTATCCGTGTACTGCCTGTATTATCCGTGTACTGCCTGCCTCATCCGTGTACTGCCTGTATTATCCGTGTACTGCCTGTATTATCTGTGTACTGCCTGTCTCATCCGTGTACTGCCTGTATTATCCGTGTACTGCCTGTATTATCCGTGTACTGCCTGTATTATCCGTGTACTGCCTGTATTATCCATGTACTGCCTGTATTATCAGTGTACTGCCTGTATTATTATCCGTGTACTGTCTGTATTATCCGTGTACTGCCTGTATTATCCGTGTACTGCCTGTGTTATCCGTGTACTGCCTGTATTATTATCCGTGTACTGCCTGTATTATTATCCGTGTACTGCCTGTGTTATCCGTGTACTGCCTGTATTATCCGTGTACTGCCTGTATTATCCGTGTACTGCCTGTATTATCCATGTACTGCCTGTATTATCCGTGTACTGCCTGTATTATCCGTGTACTGCCTGTATTATCCGTGTACTGCCTGTATTATTATCCGTGTACTGCCTGTATTATTATCCGTGTACTGCCTGTGTTATCCGTGTACTGCCTGTATTATCCGTGTACTGCCTGTATTATCCGTGTACTGCCTGTATTATCCGTGTACTGCCTGTATTATCCGTGTACTGCCTGTATTATCCATGTACTGCCTGTATTATCCATGTACTGCCTGTATTATCCGTGTACTGCTTGTGTCATCATGATTGGGACTTGATTTGCAGTTCTGTGCAGGCAGCAGGCCAATGACAGGAGCAGGGGGACGAGGATCCCGGGAATCAGGTCCCTCCACGTCTTATTCATTCTGCACTCAGCCTATCGCCTCCACCGTGTCTGTGTGTCAGGCTGATTGGATGCAATGGACTCCCTGCACTCTCTATGCATGTGAATCCCCCACAATGCTCCAAGCAGCCAGAGCCCATGTGACCCAGCTTCCTTTCCCAGCGTGTGAGGAGCACACGGGTAACAGAACTGCGCCCTGGTATCTGTTGGTGCCACGTTGGGAATGATGGGGGATGTGGAGGGGTCTTTGTACGGAACTGCGCCCTAGTATCTGTTGGTGCCACGTTGGGAATGATGGGGGATGTGGAGGGGTCTTTGTACGGAACTGCGCCCTGGTATCTGTTGGTGCCACGTTGGGAATGATGGGGGATGTGGAGGGGTCTTTGTACGGAACTGCGCCCTGGTATCTGTTGGTGCCACGTTGGGAATGATGGGGGATGTAGAGGGGTCTTTGTACGGGACTGCGCCCTGGTATCTGTTGGTGCCACGTTGGTAATGATGGGGGATGTGGAGGGGTCTTTGTACGGAACTGCGCCCTGGTATCTGTTGGTGCCACGTTGGTAATGATGGGGGATGTGGAGGGGTCTTTGTACGGAACTGCGCCCTGGTATCTGTTGGTGCCACGTTGGGAATGATGGGGGATGTGGAGGGGTCTTTGTACGGAACTGCGCCCTGGTATCTGTTGGTGCCACGTTGGTAATGATGGGGGATGTGGAGGGGTCTTTGTACGGAACTGCGCCCTGGTATCTGTTGGTGCCACGTTGGGAATGATGGGGGATGTGGAGGGGTCTTTGTACGGAACTGTGCCCTGGTATCTGTTGGTGCCATGTTGGGAATGATGGGGGATGTGGAGGGGTCTTTGTACGGAACTGTGCCCTGGTATCTGTTGGTGCCACGTTGGGAATGATGGGGGATGTGGAGAGGTCTTTGTACGGAACTGCGCCCTGGTATCTGTTGGTGCCACGTTGGGAATGATGGGGGATGTGGAGAGGTCTTTGTACGGAACTGCGCCCTGGTATCTGTTGGTGCCACGTTGGGAATGATGGGGGATGTGGAGGGGTCTTTGTACGGAACTGTGCCCTGGTATCTGTTGGTGCCATGTTGGTAATGATGGGGGATGTGGAGGGGTCTTTGTACAGAACTGCGCCCTGGTATCTGTTGGTGCCACGTTGGGAATGATGGGGGATGTGGAGGGGTCTTTGTACGGAACTGTGCCCTGGTATCTGTTGGTGCCATGTTGGTAATGATGGGGGATGTGGAGGGGTCTTTGTACAGAACTGCGCCCTAGTATCTGTTGGTGCCACGTTGGGAATGATAGGGGATGTGGAGAGGTCTTTGTACGGAACTGCGCCCTGGTATCTGTTGGTGCCACGTTGGGAATGATGGGGGATGTGGAGGGGTCTTTGTACGGAACTGCGCCCTGGTATCTGTTGGTGCCACGTTGGGAATGATGGGGGATGTGGAGGGGTCTTTGTACGGAACTGTGCCCTGGTATCTGTTGGTGCCACGTTGGGAATGATGGGGGATGTGGAGGGGTCTTTGTACGGAACTGCGCCCTGGTTTCTGTTGGTGCCACGTTGGGAATGATGGGGGATGTGGAGGGGTCTTTGTGCTCCATTGACTCCCCAGGGAGGAGGATTAGATGTCGGTGCTCCATATGGGACTCTGTAAGTCCTGATCAGCTGAGAGGTGACTCCTCTGTAATATTAATGAGGAAGGATCAGGTGTCAGGCGGGGAGGACACCAGAGAAATGCCTGTCGCCTGGAAACCTTCACCCAGCCATCCTCCCATTAAAAGGGAACCCATCATGCATGATGCAAGCCAGTTCTGGATGGAGCCTGATAGCAACCAATCAGAATTAGGGGCCTCTGGCACCGTGCGCACTTCGATAATCCTGACACAACACAATTGTTCATCCCATGCATTGTACCAACATTATGGTCCTGGATCCACCACCAATGGTCTCATTCTGGTCCGCCCACTTTTCTTGAAGATGCGCCCAATCCATGCCCACTTCACGAGCTAAGAGGAAGACAGACGTAGGTCCTCAGCCCGTCACAAGAAATCATCCGTTATGCCAGTCGGCCTTCCTTTGGCTTGATGGCCAATCGACTGGTACCAGGAGTGGAGAGAACTCACATGGAGACCAAGGAATGCAGGACCATGAAGGTTCCTACAGTGGGAACAGGATTTGTGTCACATGTCTGAGCCCAGTACGGCAGAAGGCCTGGAAAGCATAGTCCCAGTATTACGGCGGACACAGCAGGTCCTGACAAAGGAGGTGACCGGAAAGTGGTCTGGCAACATGAGCTTCTGCTGAAGACACACGTGTGCAGTCTCCACTCTGTCCCTCCTCCACTGGAACCTTCTCCTATGCTGGACACTCCATCCCAACCCAGTGGGTTCCTGTCCCTGACCTGCCAACTACAGTGGGACAGTGCTAAAGATGGCCGCCTAGGTCACCCAAGGCAGCAGCGTCCAATCAGACGGCTGCTCCCCTGATGACACCTATGAAGGCATCAGAGGAACAAAGTTTTCCCCGTCCTCCACCTTCTGCCTAACCAGGAAGACTGCACTAGCAGGCAGACCTACATATAGTCCCCCTGAAATATAGGGGTCCCCCAACTGAAAAGTCCAAAGTCCTCACTATTATCACGAGTAACAACAGGAATACCAAACACAAGCAACGCGTTTCTGGGGCCAACAGTCCCCGTTCGTCAGGCATTGGACCATGTAGGAAAATGGTGTCTATTGGACTCAAAGCAAAGGTTCCTCCTTCTAAATCTCCGACAGGAGAACGATCTGATGGACAATTGCATCTGCCTCTGTGGCCAATCACGGATTGCTGCCGACCCCACCTGGAAATATGCAGGGACTGGCCGTTCTTGGTCCTCATCCCCACAAGTAATGTTTTTGAATTGTACAAACATCTCAACCTACGTGAGGGTGACAGAAGATCTAATCCAACCGTAACAAACAACTGAGCTTGGATGAACCACAATGGATTGCTGTGTGTGTAGTGTGGTTGTACAATTCCATACAATATCTGTTATATCCGACAAAATATTGTACAAACAGAATCTGCGTGTGTTTGGGGGAATCCTACAATTCCATACAATCCCCATCATATTGGCCAATCTTGTTTGGCAACATTGTATTAAAATATTGACTTTGTCGACGCGGGAAAGGGGGTCACCATGAAAATCCTTCTGATAAGGTCTTTGCTGATTCTGAGATTGAGACGTGTATGGCTGAGCTGAGTGCGGTCTAACGTTGTATGACGGATTTATGTCCCTTAGATGTCTCGTTGTTTGGTTGTTGGTGAGTGTGTCTGTATCCGATTGTCGGGAGTGTGCGTGTATCCGATTGTCGGGAGTGTGTGTGTATCCGATTGTCGGGAGTGTGTATCCGATTGTCGGGAGTGTGTCTGTATCCGATTGTCGGGAGTGTGTCTGTATCCCATTGTCGGGAGTGTGTCTGTATCCGATTGTCGGGAGTGTGTCTGTATCCGATTGTCGGGAGTGTGTGTGTATCCGATTGTCGGGAGTGTGTGTGTATCCGATTGTCGGGAGTGTGTGTGTATCCGATTGTCGGGAGTGTGTGTGTATCCGATTGTCGGGAGTGTGTGTGTATCCGATTGTCGGGAGTGTGTGTGTATCCGATTGTCGGGAGTGTGTCTGTATCCGATTGTCGGGAGTGTGTGTGTATCCGATTGTCGGGAGTGCGTGTGTATCCGATTGTCGGGAGTGCGTGTGTATCCGATTGTCGGGAGTGCGTGTGTATCCGATTGTCGGGAGTGCGTGTGTATCCGATTGTCGGGAGTGTGTCTGTATCCGATTGTCGGGAGTGTGTGTGTATCCGATTGTCGGGAATGCGTGTGTATCCGATTGTCGGGAGTGCGTGTGTATCCGATTGTCGGGAGTGCGTGTGTATCCGATTGTCGGGAGTGTGTCTGTATCCGATTGTCGGGAGTGTGTCTGTATCCGATTGTCGGGAGTGTGTGTGTATCCGATTGTCGGGAGTGTGTCTGTATCCGATTGTCGGGAGTGTGTGTATCCGATTGTCGGGAGTGTGTGTGTATCCGATTGTCGGGAGTGTGTATCCGATTGTCGGGAGTGTGTCTGTATCCGATTGTCGGGAGTGTGTGTGTATCCGATTGTCGGGAGTGTGTGTATCCGATTGTCGGGAGTGTATCTGTATCCGATTGTCGGGAGTGTGTGTATCCGATTGTCGGGAGTGTGTGTGTATCCGATTGTCGGGAGTGTGTGTATCCGATTGTCGGGAGTGTGTGTATCCGATTGTCGGGAGTGTGTGTGTATCCGATTGTCGGGAGTGTATCTGTATCCGATTGTCGGGAGTGTGTCTGTATCCGATTGTCGGGAGTGTGTGTGTATCCGATTGTCGGGAGTGTGTCTGTATCCGATTGTCGGGAGTGTGTGTGTATCCGATTGTCGGGAGTGTGTGTGTATCCGATTGTCGGGAGTGTGTGTGTATCCGATTGTCGGGAGTGTGTGTATCCGATTGTCGGGAGTGTGTGTGTATCCGATTGTCGGGAGTGTGTGTGTATCCGATTGTCGGGAGTGTGTCTGTATCCGATTGTCGGGAGTGTGTGTGTACCCGATTGTCGGGAGTGTGTGTGTATCCGATTGTCGGGAGTGTGTGTGTATCCGATTGTCGGGAGTGTGTCTGTATCCGATTGTCGGGAGTGTGTCTGTATCCGATTGTCGGGAGTGTGTCTGTATCCGATTGCCGGGAGTGTGTGTGTATCCGATTGTCGGGAGTGTGTCTGTATCCGATTGTCGGGAGTGTGTCTGTATCCGATTGTCGGGAGTGTGTCTGTATCCGATTGCCGGGAGTGTGTGTGTATCCGATTGTCGGGAGTGTGTGTGTATCCGATTGTCGGGAGTGTGTCTGTATCCGATTGTCGGGAGTGTGTGTGTATCCGATTGTCGGGAGTGTGTGTGTATCCGATTGTCGGGAGTGTGTGTGTATCCGATTGTCGGGAGTGTGTGTGTATCCGATTGTCGGGAGTGTGTGTGTATCCGATTGTCGGGAGTGTGTGTGTATCCGATTGTCGGGAGTGTGTGTGTACCCGATTGTCGGGAGTGTGTGTGTACCCGATTGTCGGGAGTGTGTGTGTATCCGATTGTCGGGGGTGTGTGTATCCGATTGTCGGGAGTGTGTGTGTATCCGATTGTCGGGAGTGTGTGTGTATCCGATTGTCGGGAGTGTGTGTGTATCCGATTGTCGGGAGTGTGTGTGTATCCGATTGTCGGGAGTGTGTGTGTATCCGATTGTCGGGAGTGTGTGTATCCGATTGTCGGGAGTGTGTGTGTATCCGATTGTCGGGGGTGTGTATCCGATTGTCGGGAGTGTGTATCCGATTGTCGGGAGTGTGTGTGTATCCGATTGTCGGGAGTGTGTGTGTATCCGATTGTCGGGAGTGTGTCTGTATCCGATTGTCGGGGGTGTGTATCCGATTGTCGGGAGTGTGTATCCGATTGTCGGGAGTGTGTCTGTATCCGATTGTCGGGAGTGTGTCTGTATCCGATTGTCGGGAGTGTGTGTGTATCCGATTGTCGGGAGTGTATCTGTATCCGATTGTCGGGAGTGTGTCTGTATCCGATTGTCGGGGGTGTGTGTGTATCCGATTGTCGGGAGTGTGTCTGTATCCGATTGTCGGGAGTGTGTCTGTATCCGATTGTCGGGAGTGTGTCTGTATCCGATTGCCGGGAGTGTGTGTGTATCCGATTGTCGGGAGTGTGTGTGTATCCGATTGTCGGGAGTGTGTCTGTATCCGATTGTCGGGAGTGTGTCTGTATCCGATTGCCGGGAGTGTGTGTGTATCCGATTGTCGGGGGTGTATCTGTATCCGATTGTCGGGAGTGTGTGTGTATCCGATTGTCGGGAGTGTGCGTGTATCCGATTGTCGGGAGTGTGTGTGTATCCGATTGTCGGGAGTGTGTATCCGATTGTCGGGAGTGTGTCTGTATCCGATTGTCGGGAGTGTGTGTACCCGATTGTCGGGAGTGTATCTGTATCCGATTGTCGGGAGTGTGTCTGTATCCGATTGTCGGGGGTGTGTGTGTATCCGATTGTCGGGAGTGTGTCTGTATCCGATTGTCGGGAGTGTGTCTGTATCCGATTGTCGGGAGTGTGTCTGTATCCGATTGCCGGGAGTGTGTGTGTATCCGATTGTCGGGAGTGTGTGTGTATCCGATTGTTGGGAGTGTGTCTGTATCCGATTGTCGGGAGTGTGTCTGTATCCGATTGCCGGGAGTGTGTGTGTATCCGATTGTCGGGGGTGTATCTGTATCCGATTGTCGGGAGTGTGTCTGTATCCGATTGTCGGGAGTGTGTCTGTATCCGATTGCCGGGAGTGTGTCTGTATCCGATTGTCGGGAGTGTGTCTGTATCCGATTGTCGGGAGTGTGTGTGTATCCGATTGTCGGGAGTGTGTGTGTATCCGATTGTCGGGAGTGTGTGTGTATCCGATTGTCGGGAGTGTGTGTGTATCCGATTGTCGGGAGTGTGTGTGTATCCGATTGTCGGGGGTGTGTATCCGATTGTCGGGAGTGTGTATCCGATTGTCGGGAGTGTGTGTGTATCCGATTGTCGGGAGTGTGTGTGTATCCGATTGTCGGGAGTGTGTCTGTATCCGATTGTCGGGAGTGTGTGTGTATCCGATTGTCGGGAGAGTGTATCCGATTGTCGGGAGTGTGTCTGTATCCGATTGTCGGGAGTGTGTGTACCCGATTGTCGGGAGTGTGTCTGTATCCGATTGTCGGGAGTGTGTCTGTATCCGATTGTCGGGAGTGTGTCTGTATCCGATTGTCGGGAGTGTGTCTGTATCCGATTGTCGGGGGTGTGTCTGTATCCGATTGTCGGGAGTGTGTCTGTATCCGATTGTCGGGGGTGTGTCTGTATCCGATTGTCGGGAGTGTATCTGTATCCGATTGTCGGGAGTGTGTATCCGATTGTCGGGGGTGTGTCTGTATCCGATTGTCGGGGGTGTGTCTGTATCCGATTGTCGGGAGTGTGTGTATCCGATTGTCGGGAGTGTGTGTGTATCCGATTGTCGGGAGTGTGTCTGTATCCGATTGTCGGGAGTGTGTGTGTATCCGATTGTCGGGGGTGTGTGTGCATCCGATTGTCGGGGGTGTGTGTGTATCCGATTGTCGGGAGTGTGTGTGTATCCGATTGTCGGGAGTGTGTGTGTATCCGATTGTCGGGGGTGTGTGTGTATCCGATTGTCGGGAGTGTGTGTGTATCCGATTGTCGGGAGTGTGTGTATCCGATTGTCGGGGGTGTGTGGGCCGACACTCGGGGTCAGAGGGCGACACCACGCTTTCATTAAAAACATTCAAAGTGCAAACATGTGAATTCCACAAAGACGTGACAATTCCCAAATAGAAGAGACCGGCCTGACAAGGGCCCCTGTGTGTGACAAGGGACACTGTGTGTGATGAGGGCCCCTGTGTGTGACGAGGGCCCCTGTGTGTGACGAGGGCCCCTGTGTGTGACGAGGGCCCCTGTGTGTGACGAGAGCCCCTGTGTGTGACGAGGGCACCTGTGTGTGACGAGGGCCCCTGTGTGTGACGAGGGCACCTGTGTGTGACGAGGGCCCCTGTGTGTGACGAGGGCCCCTGTGTGTGACGAGGGCACCTGTGTGTGACGAGGGCACCTGTGTGTGACGAGGGCCCCTGTGTGTGACGAGGGCCCCTGTGTGTGACGAGGGCACCTGTGTGTGACAAAGGGCCCCTGTGTGTGACGAGGGCCCCTGTGTTTCCAGCTGGTGAAATGCCAGAGGATAGGATGAAATGTTGGTGACAATATATAACGGGAACACTGAGGGAACGGGAACACTGAGGGAACTGGAACACTGAGGGAACTGGAGCACCGAGGGAACTGGAACACTGAGGGAACGGGAACACTGAGGGAACTGGAACACTGAGGGAACGGGAACACTGAGGGAACTGGAACACTGAGGGAACGGGAACACTGAGGGAACTGGAACACTGAGGGAACTGGAGCACCGAGGGAACTGGAACACTGAGGGAACGGGAACACTGAGGGAACTGGAAAACTGAGGGAACGGGAACACTGAGGGAACGGGAACACTGAGGGAACTGGAACACTGAGGGAACTGGAACACTGAGGGAACTGGAGCACCGAGGGAACTGGAACACTGAGGGAACGGGAACACTGAGGGAACTGGAAAACTGAGGGAACGGGAACACTGAGGGAACGGGAACACTGAGGGAACTGGAACACTGAGGGAACTGGAACACTGAGGGAACTGGAACACTGAGGGAACGGGAACACTGAGGGAACTGGAGCACCGAGGGAACTGGAGCACCGAGGGAACTGGAACACTGAGGGAACGGGAACACTGAGGGAACTGGAAAACTGAGGGAACGGGAACACTGAGGGAACTGGAACACTGAGGGAACTGGAGCACCGAGGGAACTGGAACACTGAGGGAACGGGAACACTGAGGGAACGGGAACACTGAGGGAACTGGAACACTGAGGGAACGGGAACACTGAGGGAACTGGAACACTGAGGGAACTGGAGCACCGAGGGAACTGGAACACTGAGGGAACTGGAGCACCGAGGGAACTGGAACACTGAGGGAACGGGAACACTGAGGGAACGGGAACACTGAGGGAACTGGAACACTGAGGGAACGGGAACACTGAGGGAACTGGAACACTGAGGGAACTGGAGCACCGAGGGAACTGGAACACTGAGGGAACGGGAACACTGAGGGAACTGGAACACTGAGGGAACTGGAACACTGAGGGAACGGGAACACTGAGGGAACTGGAACACTGAGGGAACTGGAGCACCGAGGGAACTGGAACACTGAGGGAACGGGAACACTGAGGGAACTGGAACACTGAGGGAACGGGAACACTGAGGGAACTGGAACACTGAGGGAACTGGAGCACCGAGGGAACTGGAACACTGAAGGAACTGGAACACTGAGGGAACTGGAGCACCGAGGGAACTGGAACACTGAGGGAACAGGAGCACCGAGGGAACAGGAGCACCGAGGGAACTGGAACACTGAGGGAACTGGAGCACCAAGGGAACGGGAACACTGAGGGAACTGGAACACTGAGGGAACAGGAGCACCGAGGGAACTGGAGCACCAAGGGAAGGGGAACACTGAGGGAAATGGAGCACCAAGTGAATGGGAACAATGAGGGAAATGGAGCACCAAGGGAATGGGAACAATGAGGGAAATGGAACAATGAGGGAAATGGAGCACCGAGGGAACTGGAACACTGAGGGAAATGGAGCACCGAGGTAACTTGTGAACTGAAGAAGCCAGGGCACTAAGGGAATTGGCACACCAAGAGAATCGGAGCACTGAGAGAACTGGCACACTGGGGGAACTGGCACCCCGGGGGAACTGGCACACTGGGGTAACTGGCACACTGGGGTAACTGGCACACTGGGGGAACTTTGGGCACCAAAGAAACCGGGACTGGCACAGAGAAGGAACCAGGACATCAAAGGAACTGGGCAACAAGGGATCTGGCACATTGAGGGAACAGGAGCACCGAGGGAACAGGAGCACCGAGGGAACTGGAACACTGAGGGAACTGGAGCACCAAGGGAACGGGAACACTGAGGGAACTGGAACACTGAGGGAACAGGAGCACAGAGGGAACTGGAGCACCAAGGGAAGGGGAACACTGGGGGAACTGGAGCACCAAGTGAATGGGAACAATGAGGGAAATGGAGCACCAAGGGAATGGGAACACTGAGGGAAATGGAACAATGAGGGAAATGGAGCACCGAGGGAACAGTAGCACTGAGGGAACAGGAGCACCGAGGGAACAGGAGCACCGAGGGAACAGGAGCACCGAGGGAACAGGAGCACCGAGGGAACAGGAGCACCGATTGAACAGGAGCACCGAGGGAACTGGAACACTGAGGGAACGGGAACACTGAGGGAACTGGAACACTGAGGGAACGGGAACACTGAGGGAACGGGAACACTGAGGGAACTGGAACACTGAGGGAACGGGAACACTGAGGGAACTGGAACACTGAGGGAACTGGAGCACCGAGGGAACTGGAACACTGAGGGAACTGGAGCACCGAGGGAACTGGAACACTGAGGGAACGGGAACACTGAGGGAACGGGAACACTGAGGGAACTGGAACACTGAGGGAACTGGAACACTGAGGGAACTGGAACACTGAGGGAACTGGAGCACCGAGGGAACTGGAGCACCGAGGGAACTGGAACACTGAGGGAACTGGAACACTGAGGGAACTGGAGCACCAAGGGAACTGGAGCACCAAGGGAACTGGAGCACCAAGGGAAGGGGAACACTGGGGGAACTGGAGCACACAGTGAATGGGAACAATGAGGGAAATGGAGCACCAAGGGAATGGGAACAATGAGGGAAATGGAGCACCGAGGGAACTGGAACAATGAGGGAAATGGAGCACCGAGGTAACTTGTGAACTGAAGAAGCCAGGGCACTAAGGGAATTGGCACACCAAGAGAATCGGAGCACTGAGAGAACTGGCACACTGGGGGAACTGGCACCCCGGGGGAACTGGCACACTGGGGTAACTGGCACACTGGGGTAACTGGCACACTGGGGGAACTGAAGAAATTTGGGCACCAAAGAAACCGGGACTGGCACAGAGAAGGAACCAGGACATCAAAGGAACTGGGCAACAAGGGATCTGGCACATTGAGGGTACTGAGGCACTGATTAAACTGGCATACCACAGGAACCAGGGCACTGAAGGGAACGGACGCACCGATGAAACTGGCACAACAAGGGAACCGGGGGTCTGAAGAACCTGGCACAATGACGGAACCGGGAGGGGGGGGGGAATGAGGGAAATGACACACCAAGATAACTGGCATAATGAGAAAACTGGGACACTGAGGGAACTGGAATGTCAAGAGAATCGGGGCACTGAGTGAGCTTGCAAACGGAAGAAACCAGGGCCGTGAGGGAACTGACACACGGGGGAACTGGTATCCCGAGAGAACCGGGACAACGAAAGAACTGGCACACTGGAGGAACTGGTATCCCGAGAGAACCGGGGCAAAGAAAGAACTGGCACACTGGGGGAACTGGTATCCCGAGAGAACCGGGACAACGAAAGAACTGGCACACTGGAGGAACTGGTATCCCGAGAGAACCGGGACAACGAAAGAACTGGCACACTGGGGGAACTGGTATCCCGAGAGAACCGGGACAACGAAAGAACTGGCACACCGGGGGAACTGGTATCCCGAGAGAACCGGGACAACGAAACAACTGGCACACTGGGGGAACTGGTATCCCGAGAGAACCGGGGCAACGAAAGAACTGGCACACTGGAGGAATTGGTATCCGGAGAGAACCGGGGCAACGAAAGAACTGGCACACTGGGGGAACTGGTATCCCGAGAGAACCGGGACAACGAAACAACTGGCACACTGGGGGAACTGGTATCCCGAGAGAACCGGGACAACGAAAGAACTGGCACACTGGGGGAACTGGTATCCTGAGAGAATAGGGGCAACAAAAGAACTGGCACACTGGAGGAATTGGTATCCGGAGAGAACTGGGGCAACGAAAGAATTGGCACACTGGGGGAACTGGTATCCTGAGAGAACCGGGACAACGAAAGAACTGGCACAGTGGAGGAACTGGTATCCCGAGAGAACCGGGACAACGAAAGAACTGGCACACTGGAGGAACTGGTATCCCGAGAGAACCGGGACAACGAAAGAACTGGCACACTGGGGGAACTGGTATCCCGAGAGAACCGGGACAACGAAAGAACTGGCACACTGGAGGAACTGGTATCCCGAGAGAACCGGGACAACGAAAGAACTGGCACACTGGAGGAACTGGTATCCCGAGAGAACCGGGACAACGAAAGAACTGGCACACTGGGGGAACTGGTATCCCGAGAGAACTGGGACAACGAAAGAACTGACTGGTATCCCGAGAGAACCGGGGCAATGAAAGAACTGGCACACTGAGGGAACTGGTATCCCGAGAGAACCGGGACAACGAAAGAACTGGCACACTGGAGGAACTGGTATCCCGAGAGAACCGGGACAACGAAAGAACTGGCACACTGGAGGAACTGGTATCCCGAGAGAACCGGGACAACGAAAGAACTGGCACACTGGGGGAACTGGTATCCCGAGAGAACTGGGACAACGAAAGAACTGACTGGTATCCCCAGAGAACCGGGACAACGAAAGAACTGGAACACTGGAGGAATTGGTATCCCGAGAGAACTGGGACAACGAAAGAACTGACTGGTATCCCGAGAGAACCGGGGCAATGAAAGAACTGGCACACTGAGGGAACTGGTATCCCGAGAGAACCGGGACAACGAAAGAACTGGCACACTGGAGGAACTGGTATCCCGAGAGAACCGGGGCAAAGAAAGAACTGGCACACTGGGGGAACTGGTATCCCGAGAGAACCGGGACAACGAAAGAACTGGCACACTGGGGGAACTGGTATCCTGAGAGAACCGGGACAACGAAAGAACTGGCACACTGGAGGAATTGGTATCCGGAGAGAACCGGGGCAACGAAAGAACTGGCACACTGGAGGAACTGGTATCCCGAGAGAACCGGGACAACGAAAGAACTGGCACACTGGGGGAACTGGTATCCCGAGAGAACTGGGACAACGAAAGAACTGACTGGTATCCCCAGAGAACCGGGACAACGAAAGAACTGGAACACTGGAGGAATTGGTATCCCGAGAGAACTGGGACAACGAAAGAACTGACTGGTATCCCGAGAGAACCGGGGCAATGAAAGAACTGGCACACTGAGGGAACTGGTATCCCGAGAGAACCGGGACAACGAAAGAACTGGCACACTGGAGGAACTGGTATCCCGAGAGAACCGGGGCAAAGAAAGAACTGGCACACTGGGGGAACTGGTATCCCGAGAGAACCGGGACAACGAAAGAACTGGCACACTGGGGGAACTGGTATCCTGAGAGAACCGGGACAACGAAAGAACTGGCACACTGGAGGAATTGGTATCCGGAGAGAACCGGGGCAACGAAAGAACTGGCACACTGGAGGAACTGGTATCCCGAGAGAACCGGGACAACGAAAGAACTGGCACAGTGGAGGAACTGGTATCCCGAGAGAACCGGGACAACGAAAGAACTGGCACACTGGGGAACTGGTATCCCGAGAGAACCGGGGCAACGAAAGAACTGGCACACTGGGGAACTGGTATCCCGAGAGAACCGGGGCAACGAAAGAACTGGCACACTGGGGGAACTGGTATCCCGAGAGAACCGGGGCAACGAAACAACTGGCACACTGGGGAACTGGTATCCCAAGAGAACCGGGACAATGAAAGAACTGGCACACTGGGGGAACTGGCAAACCAAGAGACACGGAGAGAACCGGAGCACAGAGGGACCCGGGGCACAGAGGGAACCGGAGCACAGAGGGACCCGGGGCACAGAGGGAACCGGAGCACAGAGGGAACCGGGGCACAGAGGGAATGGCCTGGAACAGACTCCCAGGGGCACCTTGAAAAAGAGAAAGTTACAGAAGTGACATAAAGTTGAGGAAGAGAAGTGGAGGAGGGAGGGGGAGGGGGAGAGGCACACAGGAGGAGGAGGAGGAGGAGGAGGAGGAGAGGGAGAAGAAAGGAAAATCATTCTACACTGGAGACTGAACAGGGAGAGACACAAAACTTCCCAGCTCCAGGCAGACATGAGACCGCACGCCGACATGAACGCCCTCAACCTGGATACCTATGGCCTGTCCCTCATCACTGCCAAAGAGGACATCCTCAATGACCGCATCTCCACCGACTGGTGAGACACTTTCTGGGAAGGGGGTGCCAGCTACAGTGGGCATGGGGAAGAGTGCCAGATGGGGGGGGGCAGGGATGGAGAGGGGCACAGAGCAGGGGTAGGATTTAGGATGGGCTGGGATGGGGGTAAAGGAAGGGGGGTGCAAGTTCTGGAATGAGGATAGAAAGTTCTGCAGGACTGCACTGCATACTAATGAGGAGACTGTGTCAGAGGAGAAGAAGGGGGCATCACCAGGGGCCACCTGTATTTACCCGTCGCTGGCTCCTGGTCTCTGTGTCCTACACCAAACTTCCCAAATTCTTTCCCGGCCTCAGACATGCCTGACAATCCCAGAGCCCACCTCTTCCAGGGCCCATGGGTACCCAAGAACCTGGAGGTCCTGGAGAAGGATGGTGAAGGGGAATTCACGAAGTTCAGGATGGATGTCTCCTTGGGCCAAGGAGGACACTAAGACTAGTAATAAGATCCAAATCAGCTGAAGCAGACAGTTCCACCCGATGCCACCGTAGAGGCAAGAAATATACAAGAAGGGGGTCAGAGGAAATGATTCCCACCCCCGAAATAAGGACCCTTCCAGAACGAGGGCGAAATAAGGACCCTTCCAAAACGAGGGTGAAATAAGGACCCTTCCAGAACGAGGGCGAAATAAGGACCCTTCCAAAACGAGGGCGAAATAAGGACCCTTCCAAAACGAGGGCGAAATAAGGACCCTTCCAAAACGAGGGCGAAATAAGGACCCTTCCAAAACGAGGGCGAAATAAGGACCCTTCCAAAACGAGGGCGAAATAAGGACCCTTCCAAAACGAGGGCGAAATAAGGACCCTTCCAGAACGAGGGCGAAATAAGGACCCTTCCAGAACGAGGGCGAAATAAGGACCCTTCCAAAACGAGGGCGAAATAAGGACCCTTCCAAAACGAGGGCGAAATAAGGACCCTTCCAAAACGAGGGCGAAATAAGGACCCTTCCAGAACGAGGGCGAAATAAGGACCCTTCCAGAACGAGGGCGAAATAAGGACCCTTCCAGAACGAGGGCGAAATAAGGACCCTTCCAGAACGAGGGCGAAATAAGGACCCTTCCAGAACGAGGGCGAAATAAGGACCCTTCCAGAACGAGGGCGAAATAAGGACCCTTCCAGAACGAGGGCGAAATAAGGACCCTTCCAGAACGAGGGCAGCAAATATTTGTGGTATGGATCCCAGGATTACCAATATACAAAGTATCTGGATTATTTCCTCCAAAATAGAGGGATTACCTACTTTTCAAGGTGATCTGGTGGATGACTTACCTAATCTATGACATCAGCATTATTATATCCATCTCATTATTATATACATCACAGGACACCCTACACCCTAACCCTGACTGTGATTGGCCGTAATAATGATGAGGTCATGGATTATGTCAGTCATCGGCCAGATCACCTTCAAAAGCACTTAGTAGCTCTATTATCGTACAAATCCTCGGGGTATTTATAAACTTGTGTTTCTGTGTCAATGGTACCTAAAAAAAAGAGGACCTACACCAAGGGGCAGATGACCCACACCAAGGGGTAGATGGCCCATACCAAGGGGTAGATGGCCCATACCAAGGGGTAGATGGCCCATACCAAGGCATAGATGGCCCATACCAAGGGGTAGATGACCCATACCAAGACATAGATGGCCCATACCAAGGGGTAGATGGCCCATACCAAGGGGTAGATGACCCATACCAAGGGGTAGATGACCCATACCAACGGGTAGATGACCCATACCAAGGGGTAGATGACCCATACCAACGGGTAGATGACCCATACCAAGGCGTAGATGACCCATACCAAGGGGTAGATGACCCACACCAAGGGGAAGATGACCCATACCAAGGGGTAGATGGCCCATACCAAGGCGTAGATGACCCATACCAAGGGGTAGATGACCCATACCAAGGGGTAGATGACCCATACCAAGGCGTAGATGACCCATACCAAGGGGTAGATGACCCACACCAACGGGTAGATGACCCATACCAAGGCGTAGATGGCCCATACCAAGGCGTAGATGACCCATACCAAGGGGTAGATGACCCATACCAAGGGGTAGATGACCCATACCAAGGGGAAGATGACCGATACCAAGGGGTAGATGACCCATACCAAGGGGCAGATGACCCACACCAAGGGGTAGATGACCCACACCAAGGGGTAGATGACCCACACCAAGGGGTAGATGACCTATACCAAGGGGAAGATAACCCATGTCATGGGGTAGGTGATACCTGATATTAGATGACCCACACCAAGGGATGCCTGGTATTGGATGACCCACATCAAGGGGTGCCTGGGATTGGATGACCCTCACCAAGGGGTGCCTGGTATTGGATGACCCTCACCAAGGGGTGCCTGGTATTGGATGACCCTCATCAAGGGGTGCCTGGTATTGGATGACCCTCATCAAGGGGTGCCTGGGATTGGATGACCCTCATCAAGGGGTGCCTGGTATTGGATGACCCTCATCAAGGGGTGCCTGGTATTGGATGACCCTCACCAAGGGGTGCCTGGTATTGGATGACCCTCACCAAGGGGTGCCTGGGATTGGATGACCCTCACCAAGGGGTGCCTGGTATTGGATGACCCTCACCAAGGGGTGCCTGGGATTGGATGACCCTCACCAAGGGGTGCCTGGGATTGGATGACCCTCACCAAGGGGTGCCTGGGATTGGATGACCCTCACCAAGGGGTGCCTGGGATTGGATGACCCTCACCAAGGGGTGCCTGGGATTGGATGACCCTCACCAAGGGGTGCCTGGTATTGGATGACCCTCACCAAGGGGTGCCTGGTATTGGATGACCCTCACCAAGGGGTGCCTGGGATTGGATGACCCTCACCAAGGGGTGCCTGGGATTGGATGACCCTCACCAAGGGGTGCCTGGTATTGGATGACCCTCACCAAGGGGTGCCTGGGATTGGATGACCCTCACCAAGGGGTGCCTGGTATTGGATGACCCTCACCAAGGGGTGCCTGGTATTGGATGACCCTCACCAAGGGGTGCCTGGGATTGGATGACCCTCACCAAGGGGTGCCTGGGATTGGATGACCCTCACCAAGGGGTGCCTGGTATTGGATGACCCTCACCAAGGGGTGCCTGGTATTGGATGACCCTCACCAAGGGGTGCCTGGGATTGGATGACCCTCACCAAGGGGTGCCTGGTATTGGATGACCCATATAACCAATCTCCGTGTGACATGAAAACATTTTCCTGGAATCACCGGAAGGCTCTGATGATCCTCATGAAATGGGGTGTCATGTGGTGATGGTCGGGGGGGGAGGACAGAGGACGATGATGATGTCACCATACACCAATATATATATGAATGGGGTGTCATGTGGTGATGGTCAGGGGGAGGACGGAGGACGATGATGATGTCACCATACACCAATATATATATGAATGGGGTGTCATGTGGTGATGGTCGGGGGGGGGGGGGAGGACGATGATGATGTCACCATACACCAATATATATATATATGAATGGGGTGTCATGTGGTGATGGTCGGGGGGGGGGGGAGGAGGAGGACGATGATGATGTCACCATACACCAATATATATATATATATGAATGGTGTGTCATGAGGTGATGGTCGGGGGGGAGGACGGAGGACGATGATGATGTCACCATACACCAATATATATATATATATGAATGGGGTGTCATGTGGTGATGGTCGGGGGGGGGGGGAGGACGGAGGACGATGATGATGTCACCATACACCAATATATATATATATATGAATGGGGTGTCATGTGGTGATGGTCGGGGGGGGGGGGGGAGGACGGAGGACGATGATGATGTCACCATACACCAATATATATATATATATATGAATGGTGTGTCATGAGGTGATGGTCGGGGGGGAGGGGAGGACGGAGGACGATGATGATGTCACCATACACCAATATATATATATATAAATGAATGGTGTGTCATGAGGTGATGGTCGGGGGGGAGGGGAGGACGGAGGACGATGATGATGTCACCATACACCAATATATATATATATGAATGGTGTGTCATGAGGTGATGGTCGGGGGGGAGGGAGGACGGAGGACGATGATGATGTCACCATACACCAATATATATATATCATTCACAGAACACGCCCCCCACACCATATTCATCCTCCATGTGGAGGGGGAGGGGCACTGACAGCGCACATCCCGACATGATTTCCCAGCAGAGGCTGTCAGGTCCGATGTCACTGCGATGCGCCTGTCTGGGATGGCTGATAACTGCTGTACAAATGTCTCTAGCACTCTCTTGTGACGTGGGAGCAGACTCTCCATCTTCTGGAAAATGACAGCTGTCTCTAGCACTCTCCTACAACAATACAAATATCACTCAGTCTCCTGTAACATGGCAGTGGTCTCTAGCAGTCTCCTGTGACATGGTGGTAGTCCCTAGCAGTCTCCTGTGACATAGCAGTGGTCTCTAGCAGTCTCCTGTGACATAGCAGTGGTCTCTAGCAGTCTCCTGTGACATGGCAGTAGTCCCTAGCAGTCTCATGTGACATAGCAGTGGTCCCTAGCAGTCTCCTGTGACATGGCGGTAGTCCCTAGCAGTCTCCTGTGACATGGCGGTAGTCTCTAGCAGTCTCCTGTTACATGGCGATAGTCTATAGCATTCTGTGACATGGCGGTTGTCTCTAGCAGTCTCCTGTAACGTGGCATTTGCTCCTAAAGTCTCCCGTTACATTGCAGCAGTCTCTAGCAGTCTCCTGTAACATTGCAGTAGTCTCTAGCAGTCTCCTGTGACATGGCGGTAGTCTCTAGCAGTCTCCTGTGACATGGCAATAATCTCTAGCAGTCTCCTCTGACATGGCGGCAGTCTCTAGCAGTCTCCTGTTACATGGCGGTGGTCTTTAGCAGTCTCCTGTAATGTGGCAGTAATCTCTAGCAGTCTCCTGTGACATGGCAGTAATCTCTAGCAGTCTCCTGTGACATGGCAGTAATCTCTAGCAGTCTCCTGTGACATGGTGATAATCTCTAGCAGTCTCCTGTGACATGGCGGTAGTCTCTAGCAGTCTCCTGTGACATGGTCGTAGTCTCTAGCAGTCTCCTGTGACATGGCCGTAGTCTCTAGCAGTCTCCTGTGACATGGCGGTGGTCTTTAGCAGTCTCCTGTAATGTGGCAGTAATCTCTAGCAGTCTCCTGTAACATTGCAGTAGTCTCTAGCAGTCTCCTGTAACATGGCAGTAATCTCTAGCAGTGTCCTGTGACATGGCCGTAGTCTCTATCAGTCTCCTGTAGCATTGCAGCAGTCCCTAGCAGTCTCCTGTGACATAGCTGTGGTATCTAGCAGTTTCCTGTGACATGGCAGTAGTCTCTAGCAGTCTCCTGTGACATGGCAGTAGTCTCTAGCAGTCTCCTGTGACATGGCAGTAGTCTCTAGCAGTCTCCTGTGACATGGCAGTAGTCTCTAGCAGTCTCCTGTGACATGGCAGTAGTCTCTAGCAGTCTCCTGTGACATGGCCGTAGTCTCTAGCAGTCTCCTGTGACATGGCGGTAGTCTCTACAGTCTCCTGTAACATGGCAGTAATCTCTAGCAGTCTCTTGTGACATGGCGGTAGTCTCTAGCAGTCTCCTGTGACATGGCGGTTGTCTCTAGCAGTCTCCTGTAACATGGCAGTAATCTCTAGCAGTCTCTAGTGACATGGCAGTAGTCTCTAGTAGTCTCCTGTGACATAGCAATAGTCTCTAGCAGTCTCCTGTAACATTGCAGTAGTCTCTAGCAGTCTCCTGTGACATGGCGGTAGTCTCTAGCAGTCTCCTGTGACATGGCGGTGGTCTTTAGCAGTCTCCTGTAATGTGGCAGTAATCTCTAGCAGTCTCCTGTGACATGGCGGTAGTCTCTAGCAGTCTCCTGTGACATGGCGGTAGTCTCTAGCAGTCTCCTGTGACATGGCGGTGGTCTTTAGCAGTCTCCTGTAATGTGGCAGTAATCTCTAGCAGTCTCCTGTGACATGGCAGTAATCTCTAGCAGTCTCCTGTGACATGGTGCTAGTCTCTAGCAGTCTCCTGTGACATGGTGCTAGTCTCTAGCAGTCTCCTGTGACATGACGGTAGTCTCTAGCAGTCTCCTGTGACATGACGGTAGTCTCTAGCAGTCTCCTATGACATGGCCGTAGTCTCTAGCAGTCTCCTGTGACATGGCAGTAGTCTCTAGCAGTCTCCTGTGACATGGCGGTGGTCTTTAGCAGTCTCCTGTAATGTGGCAGTAATCTCTAGCAGTCTCCTTTAACATTGCAGTAGTCTCTAGCAGTCTCCTGTAACATGGCCGTAGTCTCTAGCAGTCTCCTGTGACATGGCGGTTGTCTCTAGCAGTCTCCTGTAACATGGCAGTAATCTCTAGCAGTCTCTAGTGACATGGCAGTAGTCTCTAGTAGTCTCCTGTGACATAGCAATAGTCTCTAGCAGTCTCCTGTAACATTGCAGTAGTCTCTAGCAGTCTCCTGTGACATGGCGGTAGTCTCTAGCAGTCTCCTGTGACATGGCGGTGGTCTTTAGCAGTCTCCTGTAATGTGGCAGTAATCTCTAGCAGTCTCCTGTGACATGGCGGTAGTCTCTAGCAGTCTCCTGTGACATGGCGGTAGTCTCTAGCAGTCTCCTGTGACATGGCGGTGGTCTTTAGCAGTCTCCTGTAATGTGGCAGTAATCTCTAGCAGTCTCCTGTGACATGGCAGTAATCTCTAGCAGTCTCCTGTGACATGGTGCTAGTCTCTAGCAGTCTCCTGTGACATGGTGCTAGTCTCTAGCAGTCTCCTGTGACATGACGGTAGTCTCTAGCAGTCTCCTGTGACATGACGATAGTCTCTAGCAGTCTCCTATGACATGGCCGTAGTCTCTAGCAGTCTCCTGTGACATGGCAGTAGTCTCTAGCAGTCTCCTGTGACATGGCGGTGGTCTTTAGCAGTCTCCTGTAATGTGGCAGTAATCTCTAGCAGTCTCCTTTAACATTGCAGTAGTCTCTAGCAGTCTCCTGTAACATGGCAGTAATCTCTAGCAGTGTCCTGTGACATGGCCGTAGTCTCTAGCAGTCTCCTGTAGCATTGCAGCAGTCCCTAGCAGTCTCCTGTGACATAGCTGTGGTATCTAGCAGTTTCCTGTGACATGGCAGTAGTCTCTAGCAGTCTACTGTGACATGGCCGTAGTCTCTAGCAGTCTCCTGTGACATGGCAGTAGTCTCTAGCAGTCTACTGTGACATGGCAGTAGTCTCTAGCAGTCTACTGTGACATGTCAGTAATCTCTAGCAGTCTCCTGTGACATGGCAGTAGTCTCTAGTAGTCTCCTGTGACATAGCAATAGTCTCTAGCAGTCTCCTGTAACATTGCAGTGGTCTCTAGCAGTCTCCTGTGACAAGGCGGTAGTCTCTAGCAGTCTCCTGTGACATGGCACTAATCTCTAGCAGTCTCCTGTGACATGGCCGTAGTCTCTAGCAGTCTCCTGTGACATGGCGGTAGTCTCTAGCAGTCTCCTGTGACATGGCACTAATCTCTAGCAGTCTCCTGTGACATGGCCGTAGTCTCTAGCAGTCTCCTGTGACATGGCCGTAATCTCTAGCAGTCTCCTGTGACATGGCGGTGGTCTTTAGCAGTCTCCTGTAATGTGGCAGTAATCTCTATCAGTCTCCTGTGACTTGGCAGTAATCTCTAGCAGTCTCCTGTGACATGGTGCTAGTCTCTAGCAGTCTCCTGTAATGTGGCAGTAATCTCTAGCAGTCTCCTGTAACATTGCAGTAGTCTCTAGCAGTCTCCTGTAACATGGCAGTAATCTCTAGCAGTGTCCTGTGACATGGCCGTAGTCTCTAGCAGTCTCCTGTAGCATTGCAGCAGTCCCTAGCAGTCTCCTGTGACATAGCTGTGGTATCTAGCAGTTTCCTGTGACATGGCAGTAGTCTCTAGCAGTTTCCTGTGACATGGCAGTAGTCTCTAGCAGTCTCCTGTGACATGGTCGTAGTCTCTAGCAGTCTCCTGTGACATAGCAGTGGTATCTAGCAGTCTCCTGTGACATGGCGGTAGTCTCTACAGTCTCCTGTAACATGGCAGTAATCTCTAGCAGTCTCCTGTGACATGGCGGTTGTCTCTAGCAGTCTCCTGTGATATGGCAGTGGTATCTAGCAGTCTCCTGTGACATGGCAGTAGTCTCTAGTAGTCTCCTGTGACATAGCAATAGTCCCTAGCAGTCTCCTGTGACATAGCAATAGTCCCTAGCAGTCTCCTGTGACATAGCAGTAGTTCCTAGCAGTCTCCTGTGACATGGCAGTAATCCCTAGCAGTCTCCTGTGACATAGCAATAGTCCCTAGCAGTCTCCTGTGACATAGCAATAGTCCCTAGCAGTCTCCTGTGACATGGCAGTAGTCCCTAGCAGTCTCCTGTGACATAGCAATAGTCCCTAGCAGTCTCCTGTGACATAGCAATAGTCTCTAGTAGTCTCCTGTGACATAGCAATAGTCCCTAGCAGTCTCCTGTGACATAGCAATAGTCCCTAGCAGTCTCCTGTGACATAGCAGTAGTCCCTAGCAGTCTCCTGTGACATAGCAATAGTCCCTAGCAGTCTCCTGTGACATAGCAATAGTCCCTAGCAGTCTCCTGTGACATAACAGAAGTCCCTAGCAGTCTCCTGTGACATGGCGGTGGTCTTTAGCAGTCTCCTGTAATGTGGCAGTAATCTCTAGCAGTCTCCTGTGACATGGCAGTAATCTCTAGCAGTCTCCTGTGACATGGCCATACTCTCTAGCAGTCTCCTGTGACATGTTGGCAGTCTCTAGCAGTCTCCTGTGACATGGCAGTGGTCTCTAGCAGTCTCCTTTGACATGGCAGTGGTCTCTAGCAGTCTCCTGTAACATTGCAGTAATCTCTAGCAGTCTCCTGTGAAAGACCAGTAATCTCTAGCAGTCTCCTGTGACATGGTGCTAGTCTCTAGCAGTCTCCTGTGACATGACGGTAGTCTCTAGCAGTCTCCTGTGACATGGTCGTAGTCTCTAGCAGTCTCCTGTGACATGACGGTAGTCTCTAGCAGTCTCCTGTGACATAACGGTAGTCTCTAGCAGTCTCCTGTGACATGGTCGTAGTCTCTAGCAGTCTCCTGTGACATGACGGTAGTCTCTAGCAGTCTCCTGTGACATGGCCGTAGTCTCTAGCAGTCTCCTGTGACATGGCCGTAGTCTCTAGCAGTCTCCTATGACATGGCCGTAGTCTCTAGCAGTCTCCTGTGACATGGCGGTGGTCTTTAGCAGTCTCCTGTAATGTGGCAGTAATCTCTAGCAGTCTCCTGTAACATTGCAGTAGTCTCTAGCAGTCTCCTGTAACATGGCAGTAATCTCTAGCAGTGTCCTGTGACATGGCCGTAGTCTCTAGCAGTCTCCTGTAGCATTGCAGCAGTCCCTAGCAGTCTCCTGTGACATAGCTGTGGTATCTAGCAGTTTCCTGTGACATGGCAGTAGTCTCTAGCAGTCTACTGTGACATGGCCGTAGTCTCTAGCAGTCTCCTGTGACATAGCTGTGGTATCTAGCAGTTTCCTGTGACATGGCAGTAGTCTCTAGCAGTCTCCTGTGACATGGCAGTAGTCTCTAGCAATCTCCTGTGACATGGCCGTAGTCTCTAGCAGTCTCCTGTGACATGGCAGTAGTCTCTAGCAGTCTCCTGTGACATGGCCGTAGTCTCTAGCAGTCTCCTGTGACATAGCAGTGGTATCTAGCAGTCTCCTGTGACATGGCGGTAGTCTCTACAGTCTCCTGTAACATGGCAGTAATCTCTAGCAGTCTCCTGTGACATGGCGGTTGTCTCTAGCAGTCTCCTGTAACATGGCAGTAATCTCTAGCAGTCTCCTGTGACATGGCAGTAGTCTCTAGTAGTCTCCTGTGACATAGCAATAGTCCCTAGCAGTCTCCTGTGACATGACGGTAGTCTCTAGTAGTCTCCTGTGACATAGCAATAATCCCTAGTAGTCTCCTGTGACATAGCAGTTGTCTCTAGCAGTCTTCTGTGACATGGTGGTGGTCTTTAGCAGTCTCCTGTAATGTGCCAGTAATCTCTAGCAGTCTCCTGTGACATGGCAGTAATCTCTAGCAGTCTCCTGTGACATGGCCATACTCTCTAGCAGTCTCCTGTGACATGGCGGTAGTCTCTAGCAGTCTCCTGTGACATGGCAGTGGTCTCTAGCAGTCTCCTGTAACATTGCAGTAATCTCTAGCAGTCTCCTGTGAAAGACCAGTAGTCTCTAGCAGTCTCCTATAACATGGCAGTAGTCTCTAGCAGTCTCCTGTAACATGGCAGTAATCTCTGGCAGTAATCTCTAGCAGTCTCCTGTGACATGGCAGTAGTCTCTAGCAGTCTCCTTTGACATGGCAGTAGTCTCTAGCAATCTCCTGTGACATGGCAGTGGTCTCTAGCAGTCTCCTGTAACATGGCAGTGGTCTTTAGCAGTCTCCTGTAATGTGGCAGTAATCTCTAGCAGTCTCCTGTGACATGGCCATACTCTCTAGCAGTCTCCTGTGACATGGCGGTAGTCTCTAGCAGTCTCCTGTGACATGGCAGTGGTCTCTAGCAGTCTCCTGTGACATGGCAGTGGTCTCTAGCAGTCTCCTGTAACATTGCAGTAATCTCTAGCAGTCTCCTGTGAAAGACCAGTGGTCTCTAGCAGTCTCTTGTGACATAGCAGTAGTCTCTAGCAGTCTCCTGTAACATGGCAATAATCTCTAGCAATCTCCTGTGACATGGCGGTGGTCTTTAGCAGTCTCCTGTAATTTGGCAGTAATCTCTAGCAGTCTCCTGTGAAATAACAGTAGTCCCTAGTAGTCTCCTGTGACATAGCAGTGGTATCTAGCAGTCTCCTGTGACATGACGGTAGTCTCTACAGTCTCCTGTAACATGGTGGCAGTCTCTAGCAGTCTCCTGTAACATGGCAGTAATCTCTAGCAGTCTCCTGTGACATGACAGTAGTCCCTAGCAGTCTCCTGTGACATAGCGGTAGTCTCTAGCAGTCTCCTGTGACATAGCGGTAGCCTCTAGCAGTCTCCTGTGACATAGCAGTAGTTCCTAGCAGTCTCCTGTGACATGGCAGTAATCTCTAGCAGTCTTCTGTGACATAACAGAAGTCCCTAGTAGTCTCCTGTGACATAGCAGTGGTATCTAGCAGTCTCCTGTGACATGACGGTAGTCTCTACAGTCTCCTGTAACATGGTGGCAGTCTCTAGCAGTCTCCTGTAACATGGCAGTAATCTCTAGCAGTCTCCTGTGACATGGCAGTAGTCCCTAGCAGTCTCCTGTGACATAGCGGTAGTCTCTAGCAGTCTCCTGTGACATAGCGGTAGCCTCTAGCAGTCTCCTGTGACATGGCAGTAATCTCTAGCAGTCTTCTGTGACATAACAGAAGTCCCTAGCAGTCTCCTGTAACAAGGCAGTAATCTGTGGCAGTCTCCTGTGACATGGCAGTAGTCTCTAGCAGTCTCCTGTGACATGGCAGTAGTCCCTAGCAGTCTTCTGTGACATGGCGGTAGCCTCTAGCAGTCTCCTGTGACATAGCAGTAGTCCCTAGCAGTCTTCTGTGACATGGCAGTAGTCTTTAGCAGTCTCCTGTGACATAGCGGTAGTCTCTAGCAGTCTCTTGTGACATAGCAGTAGTCTCTAGCAGTCTCCTTTAACATTGCAGTAGTCCCTAGCAGTCTTCTGTGACATGGCGGTAGTCTCTAGCAGTCTCCTGTGACATGGCGGTAGTCCCTAGCAGTCTCCTGTGACATAGCAGTAATCTCTAGCAGTCTCCTGTAACATGGCAGTAATCTGTGGCAGTCTCCTTTGACATGGCAGTAGTCTCTAGCAGTCTCCTGTGACATAGCAGTAGTCCCTAGCAGTCTTCTGTGACATGGCGGTAGTCTCTAGCAGTCTCCTGTAGCATTGCAGCAGTCCCTAGCAGTCTCCTGTGACATAGCTGTGGTATCTAGCAGTTTCCTGTGACATGGCAGTAGTCTCTAGCAGTCTACTGTGACATAGCCGTAGTCTCTAGCAGTCTCCTGTGACATAGCTGTGGTATCTAGCAGTTTCCAGTGACATGGCAGTAGTCTCTAGCAGTCTACTGTGACATGGCCGTAGTCTCTAGCAGTCTCATGTGACATGGCAGTAGTCTCTAGCAGTCTCCTGTGACATGGCAGTAGTCTCTAGCAATCTCCTGTGACATGGCCGTAGTCTCTAGCAGTCTCCTGTGACATGGCAGTAGTCTCTAGCAGTCTCCTGTGACATGGCGGTTGTCTCTAGCAGTCTCCAGTAACATGGCAGTAATCTCTAGCAGTCTCCTGTGACATGGCAGTAGTCTCTAGCAGTCTCCTGTGACATGGCAGTAGTCTCTAGCAGTCTCCTGAGACATGGCAGTGGTCTTTAGCAGTCTCCTCTTATGTGGCAGTAATCTCTAGCAGTCTCCTGTAACATGGTGGCAGTCTCTAGCAGTCTCCTGTAACATGGCAGTAATCTGTAGCAGTCTCCTGTGACATGGCAGTAGTCTCTAGCAGTCTCCTGTGACATGGCAGTAGTCTCTAGCAGTCTCCTGAGACATGGCAGTGGTCTTTAGCAGTCTCCTCTTATGTGGCAGTAATCTCTAGCAGTCTCCTGTAACATGGTGGCAGTCTCTAGCAGTCTCCTGTAACATGGCAGTAATCTGTAGCAGTCTCCTGTGACATGGCAGTAATCTGTAGCAGTCTCCTGTGACATGGCAGTAGTCTCTAGCAGTCTCCTGTGACATGGCGGTAGTCTCTAGCAGTCTCCTATAACACGGCGGTAGTCTCTAGCAGTCTCCTGTGACATGGCCGTAGTCTCTAGCAGTCTCCTGTGACATGGCCGTAGTCTCTAGCAGTCACGTGTGACATGGCAGTGGTCTCTAGCAGTCTCCTGTGACATGGCAGTAATCTCTAGCAGTCTCCTGTGATATACCAGTAGTCCCTATCAGTCTCCTGTGACATAGCAGTGGTATCTAGCAGTCTCCTTATACATGGCTGTAGTCTCTACTGTCTCCTGTAACATGGCAGTAGTCTCTAGCAGTCTCCTGTTACATAGCAGTGTTCCCTAGCAGTCTCCTGTAACATGGCGATAGTCGCTAGCATTCTGTGACATGGCTGTTTTCTCTAACAGTCTCCTGTAACATGGCGTACTCTCTAGCAGTCACCTGTAACATGGCGGTAGTCTCTAGCAGTCTCCTGTAACATGGCAGTGGTTTTTAGCTGTCTCCTGTAACATGGCAGTAATCTCTAGCAGTCTCCTGTGACATACCCGTAGTCCCTAGCAGTCTCCTGTGACATAGCAGTGGTATCTAGCAGTCTCCTGTGACATGGCAGTAGTCTCTACAGTCTCCTGTAACATGGCAGTAGTCTCTAGCAGTCTCCTGTGACATGGCGGTAGTCTCTAGTAGTCTCCTGTAACATAGCAGTAGTCTCTACAGTCTCCTGTACCATGGCGATAGTCTCTAGCATTCTGTGACATGGCGGTTTTCCCTACCAGTCTCCTGTAACATGGCATTTGTTCCTAAAGTCTCCTGTAACATGGCAGTAGTCTCTATCAGTCTCCTGTGACATAGCAGTGGTCTCTAGCAGTCCCTTGTGACATGGCAGTGGTGTCTAGCAGTCTCCTGTGACATGGCCGTAGTCTCTAGCAGTCTCCTATGACATGGCCGTAGTCTCTAGCAGTCTCATGTGACATGGCAGAATAGTGAACGGTGATTGGTTATTGGGGGGGGTGGAGAATAGTGAACGGTGATTGATTAGTGGGGGGGAGAAGAATAGTGAATGGTGATTGGTTGGTGGGGGGGTGGAGCATAGTGAACAGTGATTGGCTAGTGGGGGCGGGTGGAGAGTAGTGATTAGTTGATGAAGGGGTGGAGAGTAGTGATTGGTTGGTGGGGGGTGGAGAGTAGTGATTGGTTGATGAAGGGGTGGAGAGTAGTGATTGGTTGGTGGGGGGGTGGAGAGTAGTGATTGGTTGGTGGGGGGTGGAGAGTAGTGATTGGTTGGTGAGGGGGTGGAGAATAGTGATTGGTTGGTGAAGGGGTGGAGAGTAGTGATTGGTTGGTGAGGGGGTGGAGATTAGAGATTGGTTAGTGGGGGGTGGAGAGTAGTGATTGGATAGTGGGGGGGTAGAGAGTAGTGATTGGTTGGTGAGGGGGTGGAGAGTAGAGATTGGTTGGTGAGGGGGTGTAGAGTAGAGATTGGTTGGTGGGGGGTGGAGAGTAGAGATTGGTTGGTGGGGGCTGGAGAGTAGTGATTGGTTAGTGGGGGGGTGGAGAGTAGTGATTGGTTTGTGGGGGGTGGAGAGTAGTGATTGGTTGGTGAAGGGGTGGAGAGTAGTGATTGGTTGGTGAGGGGGTGGAGTGTAGTGATTGGTTGGTGGTGGGGTGGAGAGTAGTGATTGGTTGGTGAGGGGGTGGAGAGTAGACATTGGTTGGTGAGGGGGTGGAGAGTAGAGATTGGTTGGTGGGGTGGTGGAGAGTAGAGATTGGTTGGTGGGGGGGTGGAGAGTAGTGATTGGTTAGTGGGGGGTGGAGAGTAGAGATTGGTTGGTGGGGGGTGGAGAGTAGTGATTGGTTAGTGAGGGGGTGGAGAGTAGAGATTGGTTGGTGGGGGGTGGAGAGTAGAGATTGGTTGGTGAAGGGGGAGTGGAGAATAGTGAATGGTGATTGGTTTGGGTAGTGGAGAGTAGTGATGTGTGGGGGGGAATAGTGATTGGTTGGTGGGGGGTGGAGAGTTGTGATTGGTTGGTGGGGGGGTGGAGAGTAGCGATTGGTTGGTGGGGGGGGTGGAGAGTAGTGATTGGTTAGTGGGGGGAGGAGAGTAGTGATTGGTTAGTGGGGGGGGTGGAGAGTAGTGATTGGTTGGTGAGGGGGTGGAGAGTAGTGATTGGTTGGTGAAGGGGGAGTGCAGAATAGTGAATGGTGATTGGTTTGGGTAGTGGAGAGTAGCGATTGGTGGGGGGGAATAGTGATTGGTTTGTGGGGGGTGGAGAGTAGTGATTGGTTGGTGGGGGGTGGAGAGTAGTGATTGGTTAGTGGGGGGTGGAGAGTAGTGATTGGTTGGTGAGGGGGTGGAGAGTAGAGATTGGTTGGTGAGGGGGTGGAGAGTAGAGATTGGTTGGTGGGGGGGTGGAGAGTAGAGATTGGTTGGTGGGGGGGTGGAGAGTAGTGATTGGTTAGTGGGGGGTGGAGAGTAGAGATTGGTTGGTGGGGGGTGGAGAGTAGAGATTGGTTGGTGAAGGGGGAGTGGAGAATAGTGAATGGTGATTGGTTTGGGTAGTGGAGAGTAGTGATTGGTGGGGGGGAATAGTGATTGGTTTGTGGGGGGTGGAGAGTAGTGATTGGTTGGTGGGGGGGGTGGAGAGTAGTGATTGGTTGGTGGGGGGTGGAGAGTAGAGATTGGTTGGTGGGGGGTTGGTGAGTAGTGATTGGTTGGTGGGGGGTGGTGAGTAGTGATTGGTTGGTGGGGGGGTGGAGAGTAGAGATTGGTTGGTGGGGGGGGTGGAGTGTAGAGATTGGTTGGTGGGGGGTGGAGAGTAGTGATTGGTTGGGGGGGTGGAGAGTAGTGATTGGTTGGTGGGGGGTTGGTGAGTAGTGATTGGTTGGGGGGCAGTATACCATGAATGGTCTGTACAGAGCTCAGTCTGCCTGGACCCGGTGGGCTCCTGGGTGGTCTTCTTTTCTGGACTAATGAGCCGAATGTATGGGCTCTGCACACAGACACCCCCTTCCCCAGTCTGTGCACACTCCATGCACCCCACACATCACTGGAAGATAATGGTGTCATTCCCGCTATAAAGACCAAAGACACGACCAGAGACTGCTAGATAGCCGATCACTTCCAGGATGGACAATACTGACACCCACCACAGATGGGGAGACCACCTACCGGCCACCCAACATTCCATTATCATCCACACAACTTCTCACTGACTGAGCAGGACCTGAGGAACCTTCATGGACCCCAACACTCAGGAACTCCAACATTTATTTCTAAAGAAGCCGTGATCTAGAAGTCTCTGACCGTCTCCTGTACTATGTCTGCAGTCTCTGGTCATCTCCTGTACTGTGTCCGCAGTCTCTGGTCATCTCCTGTACTGTGTCCGCAGTCTCTGACCATCTCCTGTACTGTGTCCGCAGTCTCCGGTCATCTCCTGTACTACGTCCGCAGTCTCCGGTCATCTCCTGTACTATGTCCGCAGTCTCCGGTCATCTCCTGTACTGTGTCCGCAGTCTCCGGTCATCTCCTGTACTGTGTCCGCAGTCTCCGGTCATCTCCTGTACTGTGTCCGCAGTCTTTGGTCATCTCCTGTACTGTGTCCGCAGTCTCTGGTCATCTCCTGTACTGTGTCCGCAGTCTCTGGTCATCTCCTGTACTGTGTCCGCAGTCTCTGGTCATCTCCTGTACTGTGTCCGCAGTCTCTGGTCATCTCCTGTACTGTGTCCGCAGTCTCTGGTCATCTCCTGTACTGTGTCCGCAGTCTCTGATCATCCCCTGTACTGTGTCCGCAGTCTCTGGTCATCTCCTGTACTGTGTCTGCAGTCTCTGGTCATCTCCTGTACTGTGTCCGCAGTCTCTGGTCATCTCCTGTACTATGTCTGCAGTCTCTGGTCATCCCCTGTACCGTGTCTGCAGTCTCTGGTCATCTCCTGTACTGTGTCCGCAGTCTCTGGTCATCTCCTGTACTATGTCTGCAGTCTCTGGTCATCCCCTGTACCGTGTCTGCAGTCTCTGGTCATCTCCTGTACTGTGTCCGCAGTCTCTGGTCATCTCCTGTACTGTGTCCGCAGTCTCTGGTCATCTCCTGTACTGTGTCCGCAGTCTCTGGTCATCTCCTGTACTGTGTCTGCAGTCTCTGGTCATCTCCTGTACTGTCCGCAGTCTCTGACCGCCTCCATTAGAATGTCTGCAGTCTCTGGTATGATATGCCCCCCTCCTGGAGCTGGAAGCAGTGATGTCAGTCAGAGTTTATTTCGTAGGGAGATGTGTGGAAGTGAGACACCTGGGTGAGAAACTGCCGATGTAAGCTGCAATGCTTTGATCAGGTCATGTGTCCTGGGAGTCAGAGAATGGCAGCTTCTATCTGGGGCTTCACACACAGGCATTAGGTAATGCTGAGGAGATGGTGTGTACCAGAGTGACATCCCCGTCCTTAGCTCAGCACATACACCCAGTGACAGGGATAAGCATGTGCCCAGTGACGGCGGAGCTCATACTTGATCCAGGTCAGAGACTCGCTATGTAATGAAGAAGAACATTGAGAAATGAGGTAGGAGTGAGGTTCAGGAACGTGGAGACATGAGGCAGGAGTGAGGTTCAGGAACGTGGAGACATGAGGCAGGAGTGAGGATCAGGAACGTGGAGACATGAGGCAGGAGTGAGGTTCAGGAACGTGGAGACATGAGGCAGGAGTGAGGTTCAGGAACGTGGAGACATGAGGCAGAAGTGAGGTTCAGGAACGTGGAGACATGAGGTAGGAGTGAGGTTCAGGAACGTGGAGACATGAGGAAGGAGTGAGGTTCAGGAACGTGGAGACATGAGGTAGGAGTGAGGTTCAGGAACATAGAGACATGAGGCAGGAGTGAGGTTCAGGAATGTGGAGACATGAGGCAGGAGTGAGGTTCAGGAACGTGGAGACATGAGGCAGGAGTGAGGTTCAGGAACGTGGAGACATGAGGCAGGAGTGAGGTTCAGGAACGTGGAGACATGAGGCAGGAGTGAGTTTCAGGAACGTGGAGACATGAGGAAGGAGTGAGGTTCAGGAACGTGGAGACATGAGGAAGGAGTGAGGTTCAGGAACGTGGAGACATGAGGCAGAAGTGAGGTTCAGGAACGTGGAGACATGAGGCAGGAGTGAGGTTCAGGAACGTGGAGACATGAGGCAGGAGTGAGGTTCAGGAACGTGGAGACATGAGGCAGGAGTGAGGTTCAGGAACGTGGAGACATGAGGCAGGAGTGAGGTTCAGGAACGTGGAGACATGAGGCAGTAGTGAGGTTCAGGAACGTGGAGACATGAGGCAGGAGTGAGGTTCAGGAACGTGGAGACATGAGGCAGGAGTGAGGTTCAGGAACGTGGAGACATGAGGCAGGAGTGAGGTTCAGGAACGTGGAGACATGAGGCAGGAGTGAGTTTCAGGAACGTGGAGACATGAGGAAGGAGTGAGGTTCAGGAACGTGGAGACATGAGGCAGGAGTGAGGTTCAGGAACGTGGAGACATGAGGCAGGAGTGAGGTTCAGGAACGTGGAGACATGAGGCAGGAGTGAGGTTCAGGAACGTGGAGACATGAGGCAGGAGTGAGGTTCAGGAACGTGGAGACATGAGGCAGGAGTGAGGTTCAGGAACGTGGAGACATGAGGCAGGAGTGAGGTTCAGGAACGTGGAGACATGAGGCAGAAGTGAGGTTCAGGAACGTGGAGACATGAGGCAGGAGTGAGGTTCAGGAACGCGGAGACATGAGGCAGGAGTGAGGTTCAGGAACGTGGAGACATGAGGCAGGAGTGAGGTTCAGGAACGTGGAGACATGAGGCAGGAGTGAGGTTCAGGAACGTGGAGACATGAGGCAGGAGTGAGGTTCAGGAACGTGGAGACATGAGGCAGGAGTGAGGTTCAGGAACGTGGAGACATGAGGCAGGAGTGAGGTTCAGGAACGTGGAGACATGAGGCAGGAGTGAGGTTCAGAAACGTGGAGACATGAGGCAGGAGTGAGGTTCAGGAACATGGAGACATGAGGCAGGAGTGAGGTTCAGGAACATGGAGACATGAGGCAGGAGTGAGGTTCAGGAATGTAGAGTCATAAGGAGAGAGTGAGGTTGCGGGACATGAAGATATGAGGCAGGAGTGAGGTTGAGAAACATGGAGATATGAGTCGGAAGCAAGGCTAAGGAACGTAAAGTTGTGAGATGAGAGTGAAGTTCAGGAACGTGGAGACATGAGTTGAGAGCGAGGTTCAGGAACATGGAGTAACAAGGTGAGAGCGAGGTTGGGGAACATGGAGATATGAGTCGGGAGTGAGGTTAAGGAACATGGATTAACAAGGTGAGAGCAAGGTTGGGGAACATGGAGATATGAGTCGGGAGTGAGGTTGAGGAACATGGAGACATGAGGCAGGAGTGAGGTTAAGGAACATGGAGACATGAATTTGGGAGTTGGGAGCAAGGTTCAGGAACGTGGAGTCACAAGGTGAGATCGAGGTTGGGGGACATGGAGATATGAGTCGGGAGCGAGGTTGGGGAACATGGAGATACGAGTCGGGAGTGAGGTTGGGGAACATGGAGATATGAGTCGGGAGTGAGGTTGGGGAACAAGGATATACGAGTCGGGAGCGAGGTTGGGGAACATGGAGATATGAGTCGGGAGTGAGGTTGGGGAACAAGGAGATATGAGTCGGGAGTGAGGTTGGGGAACATGGATATACGAGTCGGGAGTGAGGTTGGGGAACATGGATATACGAGTCGGGAGTGAGGTTGGGGAACATGGAGATATGAGTCGGGAGTGAGGTTGGGGAACATGGATATATGAGTCGGTAACGAGGTTGGGGAACATGGAGATATGAGTCAGGAGTGAGGTTGGGGAACATGGAGACATGAGTCGGGAGGGAGGTTGGGGAACATGGAGATATGAGTCGGGAGGGAGGTTGAGGAACATGGAGACATGAGTCGGGAGGGAGGTTGAGGAACATGGAGACATGACACCTATTCTGGTGACATGGGATTTCCCCTCACTTTCTGTTGAAGCTCTGATACAGGAAGTAACGGGTGACCTTCCAGAGGGGGTCGGTTTCCTTCTCCATCCCAAATAAAAAGTCTGAGCTCTGGACACATTCCAGAGCAGAATTCTGTATTTTTCCGGGGTTCGGGGTCTCTCCAGCGATCATGTGACTCTGGTTACCATATTTTGGGTCACATTCGGTCACATTGAACGTGCTTGGCTCCATAATTGGCCTTCATTTCTCACGTTGGTTGGTTAATGTGTAATGCTGGGGGAGGGGGACTCGGCTCCATGACCGCTCTCTGCTCTCATTAAACTCTCCTGTGACAACCATAAGGAAGAGAATGTCAGAAATTCCCGGCCTCTGCAGGACAAAGTTCTCTGGGTCATAATTCAGGGTCAGGGAAGAGGAAGGGCAGGGTGACACCCGGAGCCGGCCTGTATGTGAGCCGTGCCATTCCAGGAGAGGGACTCATGGATCATCACCATTACCATGGGGCAGTGGGAGGAGCCAAGGATGCCAGGCTCCATGATCTGACCCAACTGCAGGAGCAGGGGGATGAGGAGGCCAGGAAATCTGTACCTGGGTGCTGACATCATTTTTACAGTAAATTCAGGAAATGTCACATTTCTGACGTTGTCACCATCTCAAGATCCTGGAGAGAAGGTCTGGCCGAGGAGGAGAGGAGGAGGGTGGGAGGAGAACAGTAATGGTGATGACCCCCCGGACACCAACCTTCTCCAGCACTTCTACCCCAGAGGAACCCCTAGAATAGGTTCAGGTCTCAGGAACACGTCATCAGGTTAGTCCATCGGGGTCAATGGAAGAATGTTCCTTCCATTGGTGGTCAGTGCAAAGTCTGTGGAAGAGGGGTGCCTACCCTGACTCCTCCCATATGTAGACCCCCTAGTCTGTGCAGAGGGGCACCTACACTGACTCCTCCCATTTGTAGACCCCTTAGTCTATGTATGGGGTCACCTTTCCTGACTCCTCCCATATGTAGACCCCCCGTCTGTGCAGAGGGGCACCTACACTGACTCCTCCCATTTGTAGACCCCTTAGTCTATGTATAGGGTCACCTTTCCTGACTCCTCCCATATGTAGACCCCCTCCCGTCTGTGCAGAGGGGCACCTACCCTGACTCCTCCCATATGTAGACCCCCCGTCTGTGCAGAGGGGCACCTACACTGACTCCTCCCATTTGTAGACCCCTTAGTCTATGTATGGGGTCACCTTTCCTGACTCCTCCCATATGTAGACCCCCCGTCTGTGCAGAGGGGCACCTACACTGACTCCTCCCATTTGTAGACCCCTTAGTCTATGTATAGGGTCACCTTTCCTGACTCCTCCCATATGTAGACCCCCTCCCGTCTGTGCAGAGGGGCACCTACCCTGACTCCTCCCATATGTAGACCCCCCGTCTGTGCAGAGGGTCAACTTTCCTGACTCCTCCCATTTGCAGACCCCCTAGTCTGTACAGAGGGTCACCTTTCCTGACTCCTCCCATATGTAGACCCGCCCCAATCTGTATATTGTGGGATTAAAGTGTCAGCTCTTGTGTATATCTGGTGTACTCGCACACAATGGAGGAAGGGGGAGGGGTATATTGTGTGATTAGAGTGTCAGCTCCTGTGTATATCTGGTGTACTCGCACACAATGGAGGAAGGGGGAGGGGTATATTGCGGGATTAGAGTGTCAGCTCTTGTGTATATCTGGTGTACTCGCACACAATGGAGGAAGGGGGAGGGGTATATTGCGGGATTAGAGTGTCAGCTCCTGTGTATATCTGGTGTACTCGCACACAATGGAGGAAGGGGGAGGGGTATATTGTGTGATTAGAGTGTCAGCTCTTGTGTATATCTGGTGTACTCGCACACAATGGTGGATGGAGGAAGGGGGAGGGGTATATTGCGGGATTAGAGTGTCAGCTCCTGTGTATATCTGGTGTACTCGCACACAATGGTGGATGGAGGAAGGGGGAGGGGTATATTGCGGGATTAGAGTGTCAGCTCCTGTGTATATCTGGTGTACTCGCACACAATGGAGGAAGGGGGAGGGGTATATTGCGGGATTAGAGTGTCAGCTCCTGTGTATATCTGGTGTACTCGCACACAATGGAGGAAGGGGGAGGGGTATATTGCGGGATTAGAGTGTCAGCTCCTGTGTATATCTGGTGTACTCGCACACAATGGAGGAAGGGGGAGAGGTATATTGTGGGATTAGAGTGTCAGCTCCTGTGCATATCAGTGGAGGATGAGGGAAGGGGGGAGGTGTGGATATGCGGCACTGTCATGGTATCCGGTGTTGGCTCCGTGTTGGCTCGGGGACAATGGGACATTCCTGGAATATTTACATCTTCTGGCATCTGAAGCAGAATGAGAAAATATCCGAAAGGTTTAACCCCTGAGATGCCGGGAATGAGTGCAGGCTCTTGTGGAACTACAAATCCCATGTGGGCAGCCACAGAGCATGCTGGGAGTTGTAGTTCCACACCTGCCCGGGTCAGGCCACTGTCCCCTCCTTCATATATTATATGAGAGGTGTGCAGGAGCAGAGCGGGGAACTCCGGGGTCCCAGGTACATAGAGCGAGGACCTCCGGGGTCCCAGGTACACAGAGCGGGGACCTCCGGGGTCCCGGGTACACAGAGCGGGGACCTCCGGGGTCCCGGGTACACAGAGCGGGGACCTCCGGGGTCCCGGGTACACAGAGCGGGGACCTCCGGGGTCCCGGGTACACAGAGCGGGGACCTCCGGGGTCCCGGGTACACAGAGCGGGGACCTCCGGGGTCCCGGGTACACAGAGCGAGGTCCTCCGGGGTCCCGGGTACACAGAGCGAGGACCTCCGGGGTCCCGGGTACACAGAGCGAGGACCTCCGGGGTCCCGGGTACACAGAGCGAGGACCTCCTGGGTCCCGGGTACACAGAGCGAGGACCTCCGGGGTTCCGGGTACACAGAGCGAGGACCTCCGGGGTTCCGGGTACACAGAGCGAGGACCTCCGGGGTCCCAGGTACACAGATGACGTTCCTCCATCCTGGATCCTGTGTTCTCCATCTCAGGAATGTGGCTGGAGATGTTGGTCCATATATACCAGACATTCCTCCAGTATACTACATGTGTGTGACATATGTGAGCCCCCCCCCCCCCCCCACACACACACACACACCAGTATTCCCAGTTCTTCCAGCGTCCTCCCTGGCCGGTCCCCGCACATGGGACTGGAACCTCCTCCAAGTCCCCGACACAGACGGTCAGACCCCAAAACAGCCATAATTACTGCGACAGGAAGGAGACTGAGGAACCGTGTACAGAACAGACGGACTGTCCCTCCCGAGAGCCCCCGAGGTCACCTCCGACTATGGTCCCTATACAGTCCTGTATGGTTACTAGAGGGCGTTATGGTCCCTATACAGTCCTGTATGGTTACTAGAGGGCGTTATGGTCCCTATACAGTCCTGTATGGTTACTAGAGGGCGTTATGGTCCCTATACAGTCCTGTATGGTTACTAGATGGTGTTATGGTCCCTATACAGTCCTGTATGGTTACTAGAGGGCGTTATGGTCCCCATACAGTCCTGCATGGTTACTAGAGGGCGTTATGGTCCCTATACAGTCCTGCATGGTTACTAGAGGGCGTTATGGTCCCCATACAGTCCTGCATGGTTACTAGAGGGCGTTATGGTCCCCATACAGTCCTGCATGGTTACTAGAGGGCGTTATGGTCCCCATACAGTCCTGTATGGTTACTAGAGGGCGTTATGGTCCCCATACAGTCCTGCATGGTTACTAGAGGGCGTTATGGTCCCTATACAGTCCTGTATGGTTACTAGAGGGCGTTATGGTCCCTATACAGCCCTGTATGGTTACTAGAGGGCGTTATGGTCCCTATACAGTCCTGTATGGTTACTAGAGGGCGTTATGGTCCCTATACAGATCTGTATGGTTACTAGAGGGCGTTATGGTCCCTATACAGATCTGTATGGTTACTAGAGGGCGTTATGGTCCCTATACAGTCCTGTATGGTTACTAGAGGGCGTTATGGTCCCTATACAGCCCTGTATGGTTACTAGAGGGCGTTATGGTCCCTATACAGTCCTGCATGGTTACTAGAGGGCGTTATGGTCCCCATACAGTCCTGTATGGTTACTAGAGGGCGTTATGGTCCCCATACAGTCCTGTATGGTTACTAGAGGGCGTTATGGTCCCCATACAGTCCTGCATGGTTACTAGAGGGCGTTATGGTCCCCATACAGTCCTGCATGGTTACTAGAGGGCGTTATGGTCCCTATACAGTCCTGTATGGTTACTAGAGGGCGTTATGGTCCCCATACAGTCCTGTATGGTTACTAGAGGGCGTTATGGTCCCCATACAGTCCTGTATGGTTACTAGAGGGCGTTATGGTCCCTATACAGTCCTGTATGGTTACTAGAGGGCGTTATGGTCCCTATACAGTCCTGTATGGTTTCTAGAGGGCGTTATGGTCCCTATACAGTCCTGTATGGTTTCTAGAGGGCGTTATGGTCCCCATATAGTCCTGTATGGTTACTAGAGGGCGTTATGGTCCCCATACAGTCCTGTATGGTTACTAGAGGGTGTTATGGTCCCTATACAGTCCTGTATGGTTACTAGATGGTGTTATGGTCCCTATACAGTCCTGTATGGTTACTAGATGGCGTTATGGTCCCTATACAGTCCTGTATGGTTACTAGAGGGCGTTATGGTCCCTATACAGACTTGTATGGTTACTAGATGGTGTTATGGTCCCCATACAGCCCTGTATGGTTACTAGAGGGCGTTATGGTCCCTATACAGTCCTGTATGGTTACTAGAGGGCGTTATTAACCCTATACAGTCCTGTATGGTTACTAAAGGGCGTTATGGTCCCTATACAGTCCTGTATGGTTACTAGAGGGCGTTATGGTCCCTATACAGTCCTGTATGGTTACTAGAGGGCGTTATGGTCCCTATACAGTCCTGTATGGTTATTAGAGGGCGTTATGGTCCCTATACAGTCCTTGCAGCCATTTACTTGATATACTTTGTAGTTACTCTGAAGAGGATACAAGAAGGTGATAAGTTTAGTTTTCACCTCAAGTAAGCCGCTGTTTTCTTGGGGTCTACAGGTCTATGTGAGGCTACGCGGGTCTATGTGAGGCTACGCGGGTCTATGTGAGGCTACACGGGTCTATGTGAGGCTACGCGGGTCTATGTGAGGCTACACGGGTCTATGTGAGGCTACGCGGGTCTATGTGAGGCTACACGGGTCTATGTGAGGCTACACGGGTCTATGTGAGGCTACACGGGTCTATGTGAGGCTATACGGGTCTATGTGAGGCTACACGGGTCTATGTGAGGCTACATAACACTATACAGGTCTATATAAAACCATAACAGACTCCTCAGGACTATATAAGGACAGGATTGGTGGCGGGAAGAATACAGAGGAGAGGAAACAATAGAAAGAAATGTGACCCCCAGAGACGGGAATGAGGAAATATTTCTATAGAGCCAGACATTGTCACTGCAAGAGTTCACCCAACAATCATGGCACACGGAACCCCAATACTGAGACACAGAACCCCAATACTAATTCATGGAACCCCAATACTAATACATGGAACCCCAATACTGAGACACAGAACCCCAATACTAATACATGGAACCCCAATACTGAGACACAGAACCCCAATACTAATACATGGAACCCCAATACTGAGACACAGAACCCCAATACTAATACATGGAACCCCAATACTGAGACACAGAACCCCAATACTGAGACACAGAACCCCAATACTAATACATGGAATTCCAAAACTTACATATAGAACCCCAATACTGATATAAAGAACCCTAACATTGATGCATAGAACCCCAATACTGACATACAGAGCCCCAATACTGACATATGGAACCCCAATACTGACACATGGAACCCAATACTGACACACAGAACCCCAATACTGACACACAGAACACCAATACTGACACATGGAACCCTAATTCTGGCACACAAAACCCAAAACTGACATACTGAGCCCAATACTGAGACAGAAACCCAATACTGAGACATAGAACCCCAATACTGACATGCAGAACCCCAATACTGAGACAGAACCCCAATACTGACATGCAGAACTCCAATACTGAGACAGAACCCCAATACTGACATGCAGAACTCCAATACTGGCATACTGAGCCTCATACTGAGACAGAACCCCAATACTGACATACTGAGCCCCATACTGAGACATAGAATCCCGATACTGACATACTGAGCCTAATACTGAGACAGAACCCCAATACCCACATGAAGAACCCCAATACTGACATATTGAGCCCAATACTGAGACAGAACCCCAATACCCACATGAAGAACCCCAATACTGACATATTGAGCCCAATACTGAGACAGAACCTCAATACCCACATGAAGAACCCCAATACTGACATATTGAGCCCAATACTGAGACAGAACCCCAATACCCACATGAAGAATCCCAATACTGACATATTGAGCCCAATACTGAGACAGAACCCCAATACCCACATGAAGAACCCCAAAACTGACATACTGAGCCCCATACTGAGACATAGAATCCCGATACTGACATATTGAGCCCAATACTGAGACAGAACCCCAATACCCACATGAAGAACCCCAATACTGACATATTGAGCCCAATACTGAGACAGAACCCCAATACCCACATGAAGAATCCCAATACTGACATATTGAGCCCAATACTGAGACAGAACCCCAATACCCACATGAAGAATCCCAATACTGACATATTGAGCCCAATACTGAGACAGAACCCCAATACCCACATGAAGAACCCCAAAACTGACATACTGAGCCCCATACTGAGACATAGAATCCCGATACTGACATATTGAGCCCAATACTGAGACAGAACCCCAATACCCACATGAAGAACCCCAATACTGACATATTGAGCCCAATACTGAGACAGAACCCCAATACCCACATGAAGAACCCCAATACTGCCACACAGACCCTGAATTTAGGACAGACAGTGTCTTCAATGATCAGCGCCATCTTCTCGTTTGACCATCACAGGGATTCCAGAATTTACAGCTTCAGTCTAATTTAGAATCGATTGATGAGGTGAGAAGGATTATTGATCCCGGGAGGACTATCAGGTGATCAGGAACAGATCCCAGAACAGGGTGGAGAGGATCAGACAGGGAAGAGCGAGATGAAGAGTTTTCACCAAACTGGGGCCATTGTCAGACTGTTGCTGACACCGATGTCTTCTTCTCCCTCAGGGCCGTGTTTACGTATGAAAGAAAATGGAGCCTGAAGCTGATGGATTCTGGAGGTAAGTCGGAGATCCCCGTGTGTCCTTCCTGTGTCTGCTGGCCGTGAGTCCCGAGTCTTCTACCTTGTCTGTCTCCTGATTGAGGTCACCTGCCCCCCCACCCCACACTGCAAGGGTTCAATACTCCGTATGTCTGGGGTGGGCAGGATTGCTTACCATCTATGGACTGTGGCCAATCTCTTGGCATCATCATTGATCCTACATTGTATGTGGAGGGGCAAGCATGCAACCACGGCCATGAGCGTCTGAGGGAGGAGGCCTATGGGAAGATGGACACAAACTGGAGCCGCTCTTCATCAAGCAGACCAGGCTGTGTCTGTATGTTCCTCGGCCCTTGGTGGTGCTCAGAGGATGCACAGTGGAAGGGGGCCTCTGGGAAACTGGGGGTCATAGAGGCGTTGGAGGGCCAAACCCAGCAGGAGCTGTAATGTAGTATATTTTTCAGTAGACTTGGTTTGGGGGGCGGAGTCTGTTGGCCTTGGCCTTGGTGTTGGCAGTGGCTAATCTACTGTGATGGCAGAAGGTACATCTGAGTCTTCATGGTTGGTCAGAGTTGCATTAGAGGAGGACCATTGTCTACCTGCAGAATCCATGTCTGTAAGTCGTTGAAGGAAATCTGCAGTTGTAAGTTGCCATACTGAATCTCCACGTGACTTTCAAGTCTCAAAATCCAAACAAGCATGCAGCCAGTGAAGTTAGATTTGTTCTGGTCAGCCACCTAGAAGCAGATGATCAGGATGACAGCCAGGCAGCTAGCTTTTCCAGAAGGAAGTCACATTCCCAGTCAGAATGCTCAGAGGCTATTGGCTGGCCTCAGTGCTGCCATGACATCATCACACCAGACCTGTGATGTCATTGGTGGAAGGGTAGACTTCTAGTGATAGATGGTCTGTAGATGGGGTGATGGGGTACAGAGAAGTAGATGGTCACATGCCATCTTCATCCTGATGTAGTGAGGACAGAATGGAAGGATTTTGCAGGACTGTCCCAGATGGTATTTTCCAGTAACAGACAGTAGGTGGCCAATGCGTGGAAATCCACTACAAGTTCCAGCAATACATCCAGATGATTGGTCACCATACTTGTGTAGGTATTCCCAGTGGCCCCCTTACCAGCACACTGTCCTGGAGTTGCTCAGGGTGTTGGTGTCTTTTGGATTTGGCGCCCCATCTTTGGTAGGTCACTGACCTACATGTGTGTGCTGGTAAAGCCACCAGGCAGATCCCTGGTGGCCCTTTCCAAGGTTGGTGACCCTCCATCGTCTTGTGTAGGCCAGGTATCTATGTCCTAGCACTCTGCTCACAATTCCCACCATTTCAGGGACTCGAAAATCAGAGGCCTCTCTCTAGAAACACGGCCGAGGATGGCGGAGGAGGCCTTCACCACTGTGGGAACCAGGAGATAGAGATCTGTGGTTTCCATGTGGCTCAGAAACTTCATCCAAGGGGACACGTCTGCCGGATGCAGAGCCGTCCGTGTTCAGATATAGCATTAGACAGTGAAGGAAATGCGCATTGCTCCCCCTGATGCTGAATGTTCGCCCCTCACACAGAAATGATCGGTCTAACAATGGAATGTTCGCCCCTCACAAAGAAATGATCGGTCTAACAATGGAATGTTCGTCCCTCACACAGAAAAGATCGGTCTAACAATGGAATGTTCGCCCCTCACACAGAAATGATCGATCTAACAATGGAATGTTCGCCCCTCACACAGAAATGATCGGTCTAACAATGGAATGTTCGCCCCTCACACAGAAATGATCGGTCTAACAATGGAATGTTCGCCCCTCACACAGAAACGATCGGTCTAACAATGGAATGCCCCCCCCTCACACAGAAATGATCGGTCTAACAATGGAATGTCCCCCCCACACAGAAATGATCGGTCTAACAATGGAATGTTCGCCCCTCACACAGAAATGATCGGTCTAACAATGGAATGTTCGCCCCTCACACAGAAATGATCGGTCTAACAATGGAATGTTCGCCCCTCACACAGAAACGATCGGTCTAACAATGGAATGTTCGCCCCTCACACAGAAACGATCGGTCTAACAATGGAACGTTCGCCCCTCACACAGAAACGATCGGTCTAACAATGGAACGTTCGCCCCTCACACAGAAACGATCGGTCTAACAATGGAACGTTCGCCCCTCACACAGAAATGATCGGTCTAACAATGGAATGTTCGCCCCTCACACAGAAATGATCGGTCTAACAATGGAATGTTCCCCCCCTCACACAGAAATGATCGGTCTAACAATGGAATGTTCCCCCCCTCACACATAAACGATCGGTCTAACAATGGAATGTTCGCCCCTCACACAGAAATGATCGGTCTAACAATGGAATGTTCGCCCCTCACACAGAAATGATCGGTCTAACAATGGAATGTTCGCCCCTCACACAGAAATGATCGGTCTAACAATGGAATGTTCGCCCCTCACACAGAAATGATCGGTCTAACAATGGAATGTTCGCCCCTCACACAGAAACGATCGGTCTAACAATGGAATGTTTGCCCCTCACACAGAAATGATCGGTCTAACAATGGAATGTTCGGTGTAACACTGAGAGACAGAATACAACAACAAATTCAGCAGAAATGCGTCTAACAAATGATGACGGATCTGCATGTTCATGAGGGAAAGAAGGATTTGATCCCCTATCATTCAGCAGGATTTCTGGCTCCCAGGTGTCTCTCATACAGGTAACAAGCTGAGATTAGAAGCAGTCTCTTAAAAGGAGTGCTGCTAATCTCATTGTGTTACCTGTATAAAAGACACCTGTCCACAGGAGCCATCAAACCATCAGATTCCAAACTCTCCACCATGGCAAAGACCAAAGAGCTGTCCAAGGATGTCAGGGACAAGATGGTAGACCTACACAAGGCTGGACTGGGCTACCAAACTATGGCCAAGCAGCTTGGTGAGAAGGTGACAACAGTTGGTGCAATCATTCACAAATGGAAGAAACACAAAACAAGTGTCAGTCTCCCTAGGTCTGGTGCACCATGCAAGATCTCACCTCGTGGGGTGTCAATGATCATGAGAACAGTGAGGAATCATCCCAGAACTACACGTGAGGATCTTGTCAATGATCTCCAGGCAGCTGGGACCACAGTCACCAAGAAAACAATTGGTAACACACTACGCCGACAAGGACTGAAATCCTGCAGTGCCCGCACGGTCCCTCTGCTCAAGAAAGCCCATGTCCAGGCCCGTCTGAAGTCTGCCACTGAACATCTGAATGATGCCGAGGAGGACTGGTGGGAAGTGTTGTGGTCAGAGGAGACCAAAATCCAGCTCTTTGGCATCAACTCAACTCGCCGTGTTTGGAGGAGGAGAAATGCTGCCTATGACCCCAAGAACACCATCCCAACTGTGAAACATGGTGGTGGAAACATTCTGCTTTGGGGGTGTTTTTCTGCTAAGGGGACAGGACAACTGCACCGCATCAGAGGGACGATGGACGGGGCAATGTACCCTCAAATCTTGGGTGAGAACCTTCTTCCCTCAGCCAGGGCATTGAAAATGGGTGGTGGATGGGTGTTCCAGCGTGACAATGACCCAAAACACACGGCCAAGGCAACAAAGGAGCGGCTCAAGAAGAAGCACATTAAGGTCCTGGAGTGGCCTAGCCAGTCTCCACACCTTCATCCGATGGAAAATCTGTGGAGGAGCTGAAAGTTCGAGTTGCCAAACGTCAGCCACCAAACCTTAATGACTTGGAGAGGATCTGCCAAGAGGAGTGGGCCAAAATCCCTCCTGAGATGTGTGCGAACCTGGGGGCCAACTCCAGGAAACCTCTGACCTCTGTGATTGCCAACAAGGGATTGGCCACCAAGTACCAAGTCATGTTTTGTGAAAGGGATCAAATCCTTCTTTCCCTCATGAACATGCAGATCAGTCATCATTTGTTAGACGCATTTCTGCTGAATTTGTTGTTGTATTCTGTCTCTCAGTGTTACACCGAACATTCCATTGTTAGACCGATCGTTTCTGTGTGAGGGACGAACATTCCATTGTTAGACCGATCGTTTCTGTGTGAGGGGCGAACATTCCATTGTTAGACCGATCATTTCTGTGTGAGGGGCGAACATTCCATTGTTAGACCGATCATTTCTGTGTGAGGGGCGAACATTCCATTGTTAGACCGATCGTTTCTGTGTGAGGGGCGAACATTCCATTGTTAGACCGATCGTTTCTATATGAGGGGCGAACATTCCATTGTTAGACCAATCATTTCTGTGTGAGGGGCGAACATTCCATTGTTAGACCGATCATTTCTGTGTGAGGGGCGAACATTCCATTGTTAGACCGATCATTTCTGTGTGAGGGGGGAACGTTCCATTGTTAGACCAATCATTTCTGTGTGAGGGGCGAACATTCCATTGTTAGACCGATCATTTCTGTGTGAGGGGCCAATATTCCATTGTTAGACCGATCATTTCTGTGTGAGGGGCCAACATTCCATTGTTAGACCGATCGTTTCTGTGTGAGGGGCGAACATTCCATTGTTAGACCGATCCTTTCTGTGTGAGGGGCGAACATTCAGCATCAGAGGGGGGCAAATACACATTTCCTGCACTGTATATACCAGTCTATAGAACATTCCAGATGCAGAGCCGCACCGAGGGGTATACAGACATACAAGAATATTCCTTCATTCTGAAATCATGGGTCCAGCGTGTGGACAGACAGACAACATACATGACATGTGGCGGAGGAACATGCTATCCTGCACACATCTACACACAGGCATCTTACATTCAGGTTGTTTGTACAACGCCATCATCTGTGAGGCTGCATGAAGAGGACAGACAGAGCGCCAACCACAACACGGACAGACAGAGTGCCAACCACGACACGGACAGACAGAGCGCCAACCACGACACGGACAGAGAGAGCGCCAACCACGACACGGACAGAGAGAGCGCCAACCACGACACGGACAGAGAGAGCGCCAACCACGACACGGACAGAGAGAGCGCCTACCACGACACGGACAGACAGAGCGCCTACCACGACACGGACAGAGAGCGCCAACCACGACACGGACAGACAGAGCGCCAACCACGACACGGACAGACAGAGCGCCAACCACGACACGGACAGAGAGAGCGCCAACCACGACACGGACAGAGAGAGCGCCAACCACGACACGGACAGACAGCGCACCAACCACGACACGGACAGACAGAGCGCCAACCACGACACGGACAGACAGAGCGCCAACCACGACACGGACAGAGAGAGCGCCAACCACAACACGGACAGAGAGAGCGCCAACCACGACACGGACAGACAGAGCGCCTACCACGACACGGACAGACAGAGCGCCTACCACGACACGGACAGAGAGAGCGCCAACCACGACACGGACAGAGAGAGCGCCAACCACGACACGGACAGACAGAGCGCCTACCACGACACGGACAGACAGAGCGCCAACCACGACACGGACAGAGAGAGCGCCAACCACGACACGGACAGACAGAGCGCCTACCACGACACGGACAGACAGAGCGCCAACCACGACACGGACAGAGAGAGCGCCAACCACGACACGGACAGAGAGAGCGCCAACCACGACACGGACAGACAGAGCGCCAATCACGACACGGACAGAGAGCGCCAACCACGACACGGACAGACAGAGCGCCAACCACGACACGGACAGAGAGAGCGCCAACCACGACACGGACAGACAGAGCGCCAAACACGACACGGACAGAGAGAGCGCCAACCACGACACGGACAGAGAGAGCGCCAACCACGACACGGACAGACAGAGCGCCTACCACGACACGGACAGAGAGCGCCAACCACGACACGGACAGAGAGAGCGCCAACCACGACACGGACAGACAGAGCGCCAACCACGACACGGACAGACAGAGCGCCTACCACGACACGGACAGAGAGCGCCAACCACGACACGGACAGACAGAGCGCCAACCACGACACGGACAGACAGAGCACCAACCACGACACGAACAGAGAGAGCGCCAACCACGACACGGACAGACAGAGCGCCAACCACGACACGGACAGACAGAGCGCCAACCACAACACGGACAGAGAGAGCGCCAACCACGACACGGACAGACAGAGCGCCAACCACGACACGGACAGACAGAGCGCCAACCACGACACGGACAGACAGAGCGCCAACCACGACACGGACAGACAGAGCGCCTACCACGACACGGACAGAGAGCGCCAACCACGACACGGACAGAGAGAGCGCCAACCACGACACGGACAGACAGAGCGCCTACCACGACACGGACAGACAGAGCGCCAACCACGACACGGACAGAGAGAGCGCCAACCACGACACGGACAGAGAGAGCGCCAACCACGACACGGACAGACAGAGCGCCTACCACGACACGGACAGAGAGCGCCAACCACGACACGGACAGACAGAGCGCCAACCACGACACGGACAGAGAGAGCGCCAACCACGACACGGACAGACAGAGCGCCAACCACGACACGGACAGAGAGAGCGCCAACCACGACACGGACAGAGAGAGCGCCAACCACGACACGGACAGACAGAGCGCCTACCACGACACGGACAGAGAGCGCCAACCACGACACGGACAGACAGAGCGCCAACCACGACACGGACAGAGAGAGCGCCAACCACGACACGGACAGAGAGAGCGCCAACCACGACACGAACAGAGAGAGCGCCAACCACGACACGGACAGACAGAGCGCCAACCACGACACGGACAGACAGAGCGCCAACCACGACACGGACAGAGAGAGCGCCAACCACGACACGGACAGACAGAGCGCCAACCACGACACGGACAGAGAGAGCGCCAACCACGACACGGACAGAGAGAGCGCCAACCACGACACGGACATACAGAGCGCCTACCACGACACGGACAGAGAGCGCCAACCACGACACGGACAGAGAGAGCGCCAACCACAACACGGACAGACAGAGCGCCAACCACGACACGGACAGAGAGAGCGCCAACCACGACACGGACAGACAGAGCGCCTACCACGACACGCACAGAGATCGCCAACCACGACACGGACAGAGAGAGCGCCAACCACGACATGGACAGAGAGAGCGCCAACCACGACACGGACAGACAGCGCGCCAACCACGACATGGACAGAGAGAGCGCCAACCACGACACAGACAGAGAGAGCGCCAACCACGACACGGACAGAGAGAGCGCCAACCACGACACGGACAGAGAGAGCGCCAACCACGACACGGACAGAGAGAGCGCCAATCACAACACAGACAGAGAGAGCGCCAACCACGACACGGACAGAGAGAGCGCCAACCACGACACGGACAGACAGAGCGCCTACCACTACACGGACAGACAGAGCGCCTACCACGACACGGACAGACAGAGCGCCAACCACGACACGGACAGAGAGAGCGCCAACCACGACACGGACAGAGAGAGCGCCAACCACGACACGGACATACAGAGCGCCTACCACGACACGGACAGAGAGCGCCAACCACGACACGGACAGAGAGAGCGCCAACCACAACACGGACAGACAGAGCGCCAACCACGACACGGACAGAGAGAGCGCCAACCACGACACGGACAGACAGAGCGCCTACCACGACACGCACAGAGATCGCCAACCACGACACGGACAGAGAGAGCGCCAACCACGACATGGACAGAGAGAGCGCCAACCACGACACGGACAGACAGCGCGCCAACCACGACATGGACAGAGAGAGCGCCAACCACGACACAGACAGAGAGAGCGCCAACCACGACACGGACAGAGAGAGCGCCAACCACGACACGGACAGAGAGAGCGCCAACCACGACACGGACAGAGAGAGCGCCAATCACAACACAGACAGAGAGAGCGCCAACCACGACACGGACAGAGAGAGCGCCAACCACGACACGGACAGAGAGAGCGCCAACCACGACACGGACAGAGAGAGCGCCAACCACGACACGGACAGAGAGAGCGCCAACCACGACACGGACAGACAGAGCGCCTACCACTACACGGACAGACAGAGCGCCTACCACGACACGGACAGACAGACGGATCAAATATCATTTAATATGCAGTACATATCGCTCAGCACCAGTCAGGATGTACAGGAACCGAACGGGGGGGGGGAGCAGGAGACGTCACCACACTTCATCCCGCCAGGGTAGGGTGGTGCAGGGTCAGGAGATGGCAGGGAGGGTCAGGGGATGGGGGTGCAGGGTCGGGGGATGGGGGTGCAGGGTCTGGGGATGGGGTGGAGGGTTGGGGGATAGGGGTGCAGGGTCCGGGGATGGGGGTGGAGGGTCGGGGGATAGGGGTGCAGGGTCGGGGGATGGGGGTGCAGGGTCGGGGGATGGTAGGGAAGGTCAGGGGATGGTAATGCTGGGTCGGGGGATGGCGGTGCAGGGTCGGGGGATGGGGGTGCAGGGTCGGGGGATGGCGGTGCACGGTCGGGGGATGGGGGTGCAGGGTCGGGGGATGGCGGTGCAGGGTCGGGGGATGGGGGTGCAGGGTCGGGGGATGGGGGTGCAGGGTCGGGGGATGGTAGGGAAGGTCAGGGGATGGTAATGCTGGGTCGGGGGATGGCGGTGCAGGGTCGGGGGATGGCGGTGCAGGGTCGGGGGATGGGGGTGCAGGGTCGGGGGATGGCGGTGCAGGGTCGGGGGATGGGGGTGCAGGGTCGGGGGATGGGGGTGCAGGGTCGGGGGATGGTAGGGAAGGTCAGGGGATGGTAATGCTGGGTCGGGGGATGGCGGTGCAGGGTCGGGGGATGGCGGTGCAGGGTCGGGGGATGGCGGTGCAGGGTCGGGGGATGGGGGTGCAGGGTCGGGGGATGGTAGGGAAGGTCAGGGGATGGTAATGCTGGGTCGGGGGATGGTAATGCTGGGTCGGGGGATGGCGGTGCAGGGTCGGGGGATGGCGGTGCAGGGTCGGGGGATGGCGGTGCAGGGTCGGGGGATGGGGGTGCAGGGTCGGGGGATGGTAGGGAAGGTCAGGGGATGGTAATGCTGGGTCGGGGGATGGCGGTGCAGGGTCGGGGGATGGCGGTGCAGGGTCGGGGGATGGCGGTGCAGGGTCGGGGGATGGGGGTGCAGGGTTCATGAATGGTAGTAAATGGTTGGGACCCCCATACATGCTGCGGGGGGCACACTTCTGTCGCCAATCTCTGGGAACGATTATCAGATCCCGGCTCCCATAGTTCGCTCTCCGCCTCTTCCGCTCATTTTCTGGTCGGCTGGTCCTGGGAAGCCGGAATGCTGGAGGACTCCGGGGAATGAAGGGAAGGATTGTGACCGCTCATCCTGTACTGGGACAGCTGAGATCCATCATCCTCATCCTCATCGACCACTTTCCCAGCCCCTCCCCCAGCCCTGGCATTGCACAATCTGTCTCCAGGATTCCTGTAAACATCCAAAAATTCCCATCTGATATCCTGGAACGTCCTCATCCCTGCAACCGGAACACCTAAAGGGTCACCCCGCCCACAACTGCTGCTTCAGTGTTTGGGGGGTGCTGGAGAGAGAACCTGACACCCGCTGTGCCCATTATGAGGAGTTCCCACCATCCCTGTGCTGAGTCCCCAGGTCTGTACACCCGCTGTGCCCATTATGAGGGGTTCCCACCGTCCCTGTGCCCATTATGAGGGGTTCCCACCATCCCTGTGCTGAGTTCCCGGATCTGTACCCCCCCTGTGTCCATTATGAGGGGTTCCCACCATCCCTGTGCTGAGTTCCCGGATCTGTACCCCCCCGTGTCCATTATGAGGGGTTCCCACCGTCCCTGTGCCCATTATGAGGGGTTCCCACCATCCCTGTGCTGAGTTCCCGGATCTGTACCCCCCCTGTGTCCATTATGAGGGGTTCCCACCATCCCTGTGATGAGTTCCCAGGTCTGTGCCCATTATGAGGGGTTCCCACCATCCCTGTGCTGAGTTCCCGGATCTGTACACCCGCTGTGTCCATTATGAGGGGTTCCCACCATCCCTGTGATGAGTTCCCGGGTCTGTACCCCCCTGTGCCCATTATGAGGGGTTCCCACCATCCCTGTGCCCATTATGAGGGGTTTCCACCATCCCTGTGCTGAGTTCCCGGGTCTGTACACCCGCTGTGCCCATTATGAGGGATTCCCACCATCCCTGTGCTGAGTTCTCGGGTCTGTACCCCCGCTGTGCCCATTATGAGGGGTTCCCACCATCTCTGTGCTGAGTTCTCGGGTCTGTACCCCCGCTGTGCCCATTATGAGGGGTTCCCACCATCCCTGTGCCCAATATGAGGGGTTCCCACCATCCCTGTGCCCATTATGAGGGGTTCCCACCATCCCTGTGCCCAATATGAGGGGTTCCCACCATCCCTGTGCTGAGTCCCTGGGTCTGTGCACCCGCTGTGCCCAATATGAGGGGTTCCCACCATCCCTGTGCTGAGTCCCTGGGTCTGTGCACCCGCTGTGCCCATTATGAGGGGTTCCCACCATCCCTGTGCCCAATATGAGGGGTTCCCCACCTAGAACTCAGACACCACTGTTGGGTGGGGGTCCCTGCAGAGCGCAGTGGGCGGAGTCCACCCTCGGTGGTCCGGGGATAGGTGTGGAATGCGCCGGTCTCCTCCAGCTTCTTATGTAACGATCGGTAATTAATGACAGATTGCTGGACTCTGAGGCCTGGATACCAGCCATGTCTGGAGGGGCGGGGCTAGGGCAGAGAGGGCGGGGCTGGACAGAAAAATGTGCAGCCACATTGGGAGGAAAGGCAGAGGGGGGATTAACCCCCTGTGTCCCCCCCTGTGCCCCCCCCTGTGTCCCCCCCCCGTGTCCCCCTCATGGAGGGACATTCTGCCGGAACTTCCTACTTCACTCGGTGCAAACAAGAGGGTTCCCTGCTGAGATCGTCCTTCATATACTGAGAGATCGAATATAATCCTCCCCTGGCTGAGCAGCAACGTCCGCAAATAGTACCAGACCGAGTCATGGGGGGGGGGGGGGGGAGGATTCATACACCATGTTACATTGTATCCCCATCTGATCGATGTTTATAAACAATGTTACTTTGTATCTCTCCATCTCCCGTCTGATCGATGTATATAAACAATGTTACTTTGTATCTCTATCTCCCGTCTGATCGATGTTTATAAACAATGTTACTTTGTATCTCTCCATCTCCCGTCTGATCGATGTTTATAAACAATGTTACTTTGTATCTCTCCATCTCCCGTCTGATCGATGTTTATAAACAATGTTACTTTGTATCTCTCTATCTCCCGTCTGATCGATGTTTATAAACAATGTTACTTTGTATCTCTATCTCCCGTCTGATCGATGTTTATAAACAACGTTACTTTGTATCTCTATCTCCCGTCTGATCGATGTTTATAAACAATGTTACTTTGTACCTCTCTATCTCCCGTCTGATCGATGTTTATAAACAATGTTACTTTGTATCTCTCTATCGCCCGTCTGATCGATGTTTATAAACAATGTTACTTTGTATCTCTCTATCTCCCGTCTGATCGATGTTTATAAACAATGTTACTTTGTATCTCTATCTCCCGTCTGATCGATGTTTATAAACAACGTTACTTTGTATCTCTATCTCCCGTCTGATCGATGTTTATAAACAATGTTACTTTGTACCTCTCTATCTCCCGTCTGATCGATGTTTATAAACAATGTTACTTTGTATCTCTCTATCTCCCGTCTGATCGATGTTTATAAACAATGTTACTTTGTATCTCCATCTCCCGTCTGATCGATGTTTATAAACAATGTTACTTTGTATCTCTCCATCCCCCGTCTGAGCGATGTTTATAAACAATGTTACTTTGTATCTCCCATCTGATCGATGTTTATAAACAATGTTACTTTGTATCTCTCCATCTCCCGTCTGATCGATGTTTATAAACAATGTTACTTTGTATCTCTCCATCTCCCGTCTGATCAATGTTTATAAACAATGTTACTTTGTATCTCTATCTCCCGTCTGATCGATGTTTATAAACAATGTTACTTTGTATCTCCATCTCCCGTCTGATCGATGTTTATAAACAATGTTACTTTGTATCTCTCCATCCCCCGTCTGAGCGATGTTTATAAACAATGTTACTTTGTATCTCTCCATCTCCCATCTGATCGATGTTTATAAACAATGTTACTTTGTATCTCTCCATCTCCCGTCTGATCGATGTTTATAAACAATGTTACTTTGTATCTCTCCATCTCCCGTCTGATCAATGTTTATAAACAATGTTACTTTGTATCTCTATCTCCCGTCTGATCGATGTTTATAAACAATGTTACTTTGTATCTCTATCTCCCGTCTGATCGATGTTTATAAACAATGTTACTTTGTATCTCTCTATCCCCCGTCTGATCGATGTTTATAAACAATGTTACTTTGTATCTCTATCTCCCGTCTGATCGATGTTTATAAACAATGTTACTTTGTATCTCTATCTCCCGTCTGATCGATGTTTATAAACAATGTTACTTTGTATCTCTCTATCCCCCGTCTGATCGATGTTTATAAACAATGTTACTTTGTATCTCTCCATCTCCCGTCTGATCAATGTTTATAAACAATGTTACTTTGTATCTCTCCATCTCCCGTCTGATCAATGTTTATAAACAATGTTACTTTGTATCTCTATCTCCCGTCTTATCGATGTTTATAAACAATGTTACTTTGTATGTCCATCTCCCGTCTGATCGATGTTTATAAACAATGTTACTTTGTATCTCTCCATCTCCCGTCTGATCGATGTTTATAAACAATGTTACTTTGTATCTCTATCTCCCCTCTGATCGATGTTTATAAACAATGTTACTTTGTATCTCTATCTCCCGTCTGATCGATGTTTATAAACAATGTTACTTTGTATCTCTATCTCCCGTCTGATCGATGTTTATTAACCACTTGCCGACCGGCCGTTGTATATAAACGGCCGGACGGTGGCAGTGCAGGGTCGGGTGGCCGTCAACAAACGGCCTCCCCGCACCCTGCTTGTGCGCGCTCCCTGGGAGCGCGCAGCACCGCGATCCGGTGCCCGCTGTGTCCTCCGGACACAGTGAAACACCGATCGTCGGACGGGACCTCTGTACGAGGTCCCGATCATGTGATCACTGATTGGCCAATCAGTGATCACATGCAAAGTAGTAAGCAAGATGTCACTTGTGACATCATTGTTTACTATGTGTGAAATCTGTGAATGATCACAGAGATCACACGGTACAGGGCTATTCACAACAGCCTTGTACCATGTGACAGGATGTGACCAATCACAGCTCACTCAGTTCTTCTCAATGAGTGAATGAATGCACACAGAGAGAAAGAGAAATGATTGCTTTTACATCCTATATGGGTGTAAAAGCAATCAGTGTAAAAAAAAAAAAAAAAAATCTTCATCACCCCCCACAAGTAGTACAGTGTCACCATGGTGACACTGTACTGCTAGGGTGACAGTATGTAAAAAATAAAAATAAAAATAAAAAATAATAATATAAAAAAATAAAATAAAAATGTAAAAAAAAATGTTTAAAAATTATAATTTTTGCTTATAAACTAATTTGGATTTTTTTTTTTTACTAAAAAGATAACGGAATAAATTTTGGCTAAGATTTATGATGAAATATTATTTATTTGCAAAATTTTATAAAAAAAACACTTTTTTTCAAAATTTTTGGACATTTCATTTACATAGCAAAAAAAATACAAATCCCAGCGGTGAATAAATACCACCAAAATAAAGCTTTATCTATCTCAAAAAAATGGTAAAAAATTAATTTGGGTACAGTGTTGCATGACCGCGCAATTGTCATTCAAAGTGTGATAGCGCTAAAAGCTGAAAATTGCCCTGGACAGGAAGGGGGTAAAAGTGTCCGGACTGGAAGTGGTTAACAATGTTACTTTGTATCTCTATCTCCCGTCTGATCGATGTTTATAAACAATGTTACTTTCTATCTCCCGTCTGATCGATGTTTATAAACAATGTTACTTTGTATCTCTCCATCTCCCATCTGATCGATGTTTATAAACAATGTTACTTTCTATCTCCCGTCTGATCGATGTTTATAAACAATGTTACTTTGTATCTCTATCTCCCGTCTGATCGATGTTTATAAACAATGTTACTTTGTATCTCTATCTCCCGTCTGATCGATGTTTATAAACAATGTTACTTTGTATCTCTCTATCTCCCGTCTGATCGATGTTTATAAACAATGTTACTTTGTATCTCTATCTCCCGTCTGATCGATGTTTATAAACAATGTTACTTTGTATCTCTCCATCTCCCGTCTGATCGATGTTTATAAACAATGTTACTTTGTATCTCTCCATCTCCCGTCTGATCGATGTTTATAAACAATGTTACTTTGTATCTCTATCTCCCGTCTGATCGATGTTTATAAACAATGTTACTTTGTATCTCTATCTCCCGTCTGATCGATGTTTATAAACAATGTTACTTTGTATCTCTCTATCTCCCGTCTGATCGATGTTTATAAACAATGTTACTTTGTATCTCTATCTCCCGTCTGATCGATGTTTATAAACAATGTTACTTTGTATCTCTCCATCTCCCGTCTGATCGATGTTTATAAACAATGTTACTTTGTATCTCTCCATCTCCCGTCTGATCGATGTTTATAAACAATGTTACTTTGTATCTCTCCATCTCCCGTCTGATCAATGTTTATAAACAATGTTACTTTGTATCTCCCGTCTGATCGATGTTTATAAACAATGTTACTTTGTATCTCCCGTCTGATCGATGTTTATAAACAATGTTACTTTGTATCTCTCCATCTCCCGTCTGATCGATGTTTATAAACAATGTTACTTTGTATCTCCCATCTGATCGATGTTTATAAACAATGTTACTTTGTATCTCCATCTCCCGTCTGATCGATGTTTATAAACAATGTTACTTTGTATCTCTATCTCCCGTCTGATCGATGTTTATAAACAATGTTACTTTGTATCTCTATCTCCCGTCTGATCGATGTTTATAAACAATGTTACTTTGTATCTCCATCTCCCGTCTGATCGATGTTTATAAACAATGTTACTTTGTATCTCTATCTCCCGTCTGATCGATGTTTATAAACAATGTTACTTTGTATCTCTATCTCCCGTCTGATCGATGTTTATAAACAATGTTACTTTGTATCTCCCGTCTGATCGATGTTTATAAACAATGTTACTTTGTATCTCCCGTCTGATCGATGTTTATAAACAATGTTACTTTGTATCTCTCCATCTCCCGTCTGATCGATGTTTATAAACAATGTTACTTTGTATCTCCCGTCTGATCGATGTTTATAAACAATGTTACTTTGTATCTCCATCTCCCGTCTGATCGATGTTTATAAACAATGTTACTTTGTATCTCTATCTCCCGTCTGATCGATGTTTATAAACAATGTTACTTTGTATCTCTATCTCCCGTCTGATCGATGTTTATAAACAATGTTACTTTGTATCTCCCGTCTGATCGATGTTTATAAACAATGTTACTTTGTATCTCCCGTCTGATCAATGTTTATAAACAATGTTTGGACAGCAGATTCCGGTTTTTCCTCTTCTTGTCCAGGATTCTGGTGCCTTTCCGCCATTTTCTCCCCACACACACAGCTGTGCCCGATGACGGACAGACAGACACGTCTTTGTCAGGTGATCAGTGTCCAGTGACAGTGATCATAAGTGGGTGGTCCAGCATCTGGCTCCTCCTACGGGATCTTCCCACTGTAAGGAACAGAGAAGGGGGTGGGGCCTTTCAGGATAGGAGCCAATGACACTCTGCAGTCTCTAATGATGTGAAACGTACCATTCACATGGTGGAGCTCAGGGAGAGAAGTCCAGTGTTGATGGCAGGAGGAGCAAGGTCCGGGACTGTGGGAGGAGGAAGGTCGGGAACAATCCCGGTGTGCGGGAGGAGGAAGGTCGGGAACAATCCCGGTGTGCGGGAGGAGGAAGGTCGGGAACAATCCCGGTGTGCGGGAGGAGGAAGGTCGGGAACAATCCCGGTGTGCGGGAGGAGGAAGGTCGGGAACAATCCCGGTGTGCGGGAGGAGGAAGGTCGGGAACAATCCCGGTGTGCGGGAGGAGGAAGGTCGGGAACAATCCCGGTGTGCGGGAGGAGGAAGGTCGGGAACAATCCCGGTGTGCGGGAGGAGGAAGGTCGGGAACAATCCCGATGTACTGGAGGAGGAAGGTCGGGAACAATCCCGATGTACTGGAGGAGGAAGGTCGGGAACAATCCCGGTGTGCGGGAGGAGGAAGGTCGGGAACAATCCCGGTGTGCGGGAGGTGGAAAGTCGGGAACAATCCCGGTGTGCGGGAGGTGGAAAGTCGGGAACAATCCCGGTGTGCGGGAGGTGGAAAGTCGGGAACAATCCCGGTGTGCGGGAGGTGGAAAGTCGGGAACATTCCCGGTGTGCGGGAGGAGGAAAGTTGCTGACAATCCCGATGTGCGGGAGGAGGGAGGATGGATGGTTAGGAACAATCTTGATGCGCGGGAGGAGGAAGGTCGGGAACAATCCCGATGTGCGGAAGGAGGAAGGTTAGGAACAATCTCGATGTGCGGGAGGAGGAAAGTCAGGAACAATCCCGATGTGCAGGAGGAGGAAAGTCGGAAACAATCCCGGTGTGCGGGAGGAGGAAGGCCGGGAACAATCCTGGTGTGCGGGAGGAGGAAGGTTAGATGGTTAGGAACCATCCCGGTGTGTGGGAGGAGGAAGGTTAGGAACAATCCCGATGTGGGGAGGAGGAAGGTTGGGAACAATCCCGATGTGGGGAGGAGGAAGGTTGGATGGTTAGGAACAATCCTGATGCGCGGGAGGAGGAAGGTCGGGAACGATCCCGATGCGAGGGAGGAGGAAGGTCGGGAACGATCCCGATGCGAGGGAGGAGGAAGGTCGGGAACGATCCCGATGCGAGGGAGGAGGAAGGTCGGGAACGATCCCGATGCGAGGGAGGAGGAAGGTCGGGAACGATCCCGATGCGCGGGAGGAGGAAGGTCGGGAACGATCCCGATGCGCGGGAGGAGGAAGGTCGGGAACAATCCCGATGTACTGGAGTAGGAAGGTCGGGAACAATCCCGGTGTGTGGGAGGAGGAAGGTCGGGAACAATCCCGATGTGAGGGAGGAGGAAGGTCGGGAACAATCCCGATGTGCGGGAGGAGGAAGGTCGGGAACAATCCCGATGTGCGGGAGGAGGAAGGTCGGGAACAATCCCGATGCACCAGAGGAGGAAGGTCGGGAACAATCCCGATGTACTGAAGGAGGAAGGTCGGGAACAATCCCAATGCGCGGGAGGTGGAAGGTCGGGAACAATCCTGATGTGTGGGAGGAGGAAGGTTGGATGGTTAGGAACAATCTCGATGTGCGGGAGGAGGAAAGTCGGGAACAATCCTGATGCACGGGAGGAGGAAGGTCGGGAACAATCCCGATGCGGGGGAGGAGGAAGGTTGGGAACAATCCCGATGTGAGGAGGAGGAAGGTCGGGAATGATCCCGATGCCCGGGAGGAGGAAGGTCAGGAACGATCCCGATGCGCGGGAGGAGGAAGGTCGGGAACGATCCCGATGCGCGGGAGGTGGAAGGTCGGGAACGATCCCGATGCACGGGAGGAGGAAGGTCGGGAACGATCCCGATGCACGGGAGGAGGAAGGTCGGGAACGATCCCGATGCACGGGAGGAGGAAGGTTGGATGTTTAGGAACAATCCTGATGTGCGGGAGGAGGAACGTCGGGAACGATCCCGATGTGTGGGAGGAGGAAGGCCGGGAACAATCCCAATGAGGGGAGGAGGAAAGTCGGGAACAATCCCGATGTGCGGGAGGAGGAAGGCCGGGAACGATCCCGATGCGGGGGAGGAGGAAGGTCGGGAACAATCCCGATGCACGGGAGGAGGAAGGTTGGATGTTTAGGAACAATCCCGATGTGCGGGAGGAGGAAGGTCAGGAACGATCCCGATGCGCGGGAGGAGGAAGGTCAGGAACGATCCCAATGCAGGGGAGGAGGAAGGTCGGGAACGATCCCGATGTGCGGGAGGAGGAAAGTCGGGAACGATCCCGATGTGTGGGAGGAGGAAGGTCAGGAACGATCCCGATGCGCGGGAGGAGGAAGGTCGGGAACGATCCCGATGCGGGGGAGGAGGAAGGTCGGGAACGATCCCGATGTGCGGGAGGAGGAAGGCCGGGAACGATCCCGATGCGGGGGAGGAGGAAAGTCTCTAATAGGTTCAACAACAAGATAGTGGCAGGAAAAATCAAATCCCCAATTCCCCTCCCCGCTTTTTCTCCTGGGCTCTGTCTGGTCACCTGACATCGGGGGTGGGGAATGGACAGTACAGCCAGCCTCTGTGTATGCAAATCACAGCTCTCTTCTTATCCACGCCTCCTCTCCCCTCATCCAATCACAGAGTGCCTTGTAATTTATGAAGAGACAAGGCTGGGGGCGGGGAATGGACAGTACAGCCAACCTCTGTGTCTGCAATTCACAGCTCTCTTCTTATCCACGCCTCCTCTCCCCTCATCCAGTCACAGAGTATCTTGTATGATTACACAGGGGACGGTGGGCAGGTAAATGGCGGTGCAGCTGCTGTGTATATGAGGTATAAATGAGGTTCACCTTTCATAGTCGCAGTGCAAGAAATATAGTGAAAGCTCTGCCATCCGCCATGATCCAATCTATAAATAGTAAAGAGATAGCAGCTCCTGCAGGAAGTTGGTGCCCGGAGTTCCGCTATCAGTGCAGGAAATGTCTTTGGGGTCCCTCTGATCTCACGGCACCGAGAACATCATTAGGACAGACAATGTATCCATCCAGATCCTTCTCATCCGCAGCTTCAGGACCTCACCTCCATGGAGTAAGGGGGTTAGAACCCCTGTTGGAGATTCACCTTCACTTCCTGCCCATAGCCAACAACAGGAAGTGAGAGGAAATCCCTCCAAAGTGAGGACAGAACTGGTGTCCCCATATGAAGATTTCTCCTCTCTTCCTGTTGTGGTGACAACCCAAAACCTCTAACAAGGAGCCAAAACCAGAAACCTGACCGAGGTTCCCATCACACTCTATCCAAAACCAAGAGGTCCATCGTGTCCCCGCCCCCCCGCCATGTTTGTGGACACAATAATCCTGATCTCCGCCATGTTTGTGGACACAATAATCCTGATCTCCATGTTTGTGGACACAATAATCCTGATCTCCATGTTTGTGGACACAATAATCCTGATCTCCATGTTTGTGGACACAATAATCCTGATCCCCGCCATGTTTGTGGACACAATAATCGTGATCCCCGCCATGTTTGTGGACACAATAATCCTGATCTCCATGTTTGTGGACACAATAATCCTGATCTCCATGTTTGTGGACACAATAATCCTGATCTCCGCCATGTTTGTGGACACAATAATCCTGATCCCCGCCATGTTTGTGGACACAATAATCCTGATCTCCATGTTTGTGGACACAATAATCCTGATCACCATGTTTGTGGACACAATAATCCTGATCACCATGTTTGTGGACACAATAATCGTGATCCCCGCCATGTTTGTGGACACAATAATCCTGATCTCCATGTTTGTGGACACAATAATCCTGATCCCCGCCATGTTTGTGGACACAATAATCCTGATCTCCATGTTTGTGGACACAATAATCCTGATCTCCGCCATGTTTGTGGACACAATAATCTTGATCTCCGCCATGTTTGTGGACACAATAATCGTGATCTCCATGTTTGTGGACACAATAATCGTGATCTCCATGTTTGTGGACACAATAATCCTGATCTCCATGTTTGTGGACACAATAATCCTGATCTCCATGTTTGTGGACACAATAATCCTGATCTCCATGTTTGTGGACACAATAATCCTGATCTCCGCCATGTTTGTGGACACAATAATCCTGATCTCCATGTTTGTGGACACAATAATCCTGATCTCCATGTTTGTGGACACAATAATCCTGATCCCCGCCATGTTTGTGGACACAATAATCCTGATCCCCGCCATGTTTGTGGACACAATAATCCTGATCTCCATGTTTGTGGACACAATAATCGTGATCCCCGCCATGTTTGTGGACACAATAATCCTGATCTCCATGTTTGTGGACACAATAATCGTGATCCCCGCCATGTTTGTGGACACAATAATCCTGATCTCCGCCATGTTTGTGGACACAATAATCCTGATCTCCGCCATGTTTGTGGACACAATAATCCTGATCTCCATGTTTGTGGACACAATAATCCTGATCTCCGCCATGTTTGTGGACACAATAATCCTGATCTCCATGTTTGTGGACACAATAATCCTGATCTCCGCCATGTTTGTGGACACAATAATCCTGATCTCCATGTTTGTGGACACAATAATCCTGATCTCCGCCATGTTTGTGGACACAATAATCGTGATCTCCACCATGTTTGTGGACACAATAATCCTGATCTCCATGTTTGTGGACACAATAATCGTGATCTCCATGTTTGTGGACACAATAATCCTGATCTCCATGTTTGTGGACACAATAATCCTGATCTCCATGTTTGTGGACACAATAATCCTGATCTCCATGTTTGTGGACACAATAATCCTGATCTCCATGTTTGTGGACACAATAATCGTGATCCCCGCCATGTTTGTGGACACAATAATCCTGATCTCCATGTTTGTGGACACAATAATCCTGATCTCCGCCATGTTTGTGGACACAATAATCCTGATCTCCGCCATGTTTGTGGACACAATAATCCTGATCTCCATGTTTGTGGACACAATAATCCTGATCTCCGCCATGTTTGTGGACACAATAATCTTGATCTCCGCCATGTTTGTGGACACAATAATCGTGATCTCCATGTTTGTGGACACAATAATCCTGATCTCCATGTTTGTGGACACAATAATCCTGATCTCCATGTTTGTGGACACAATAATCCTGATCTCCATGTTTGTGGACACAATAATCCTGATCTCCGCCATGTTTGTGGACACAATAATCCTGATCTCCGCCATGTTTGTGGACACAATAATCCTGATCTCCATGTTTGTGGACACAATAATCCTGATCTCCATGTTTGTGGACACAATAATCGTGATCCCCGCCATGTTTGTGGACACAATAATCGTGATCCCCGCCATGTTTGTGGACACAATAATCGTGATCCCCGCCATGTTTGTGGACACAATAATCATGATCCCCGCCATGTTTGTGGACACAATAATCCTGATCTCCATGTTTGTGGACACAATAATCCTGATCTCCATGTTTGTGGACACAATAATCCTGATCCCCGCCATGTTTGTGGACACAATAATCCTGATTCCCGCCATGTTTGTGGACACAATAATCCTGATCTCCATGTTTGTGGACACAATAATCGTGATCCCCGCCATGTTTGTGGACACAATAATCCTGATCTCCATGTTTGTGGACACAATAATCGTGATCTCCATGTTTGTGGACACAATAATCCTGATCTCCATGTTTGTGGACACAATAATCCTGATCTCCATGTTTGTGGACACAATAATCCTGATCTTCATGTTTGTGGACACAATAATCCTGATCCCCGCCATGTTTGTGGACACAATAATCGTGATCCCCGCCATGTTTGTGGACACAATAATCCTGATCTCCATGTTTGTGGACACAATAATCCTGATCTCCGCCATGTTTGTGGACACAATAATCCTGATCTCCGCCATGTTTGTGGACACAATAATCCTGATCTCCATGTTTGTGGACACAATAATCCTGATCTCCGCCATGTTTGTGGACACAATAATCGTGATCTCCATGTTTGTGGACACAATAATCCTGATCCCCGCCATGTTTGTGGACACAATAATCCTGATCCCCGCCATGTTTGTGGACACAATAATCCTGATCTCCATGTTTGTGGACACAATAATCCTGATCCCCGCCATGTTTGTGGACACAATAATCCTGATCTCCATGTTTGTGGACACAATAATCCTGATCTCCATGTTTGTGGACACAATAATCCTGATCTCCATGTTTGTGGACACAATAATCCTGATCTCCATGTTTGTGGACACAATAATCCTGATCTCCATGTTTGTGGACACAATAATCGTGATCCCCGCCATGTTTGTGGACACAATAATCGTGATCCCCGCCATGTTTGTGGACACAATAATCGTGATCCCCGCCATGTTTGTGGACACAATAATCCTGATCTCCATGTTTGTGGACACAATAATCCTGATCTCCGCCATGTTTGTGGACACAATAATCTTGATCTCCGCCATGTTTGTGGACACAATAATCGTGATCTCCATGTTTGTGGACACAATAATCCTGATCCCCGCCATGTTTGTGGACACAATAATCCTGATCCCCGCCATGTTTGTGGACACAATAATCGTGATCTCCATGTTTGTGGACACAATAATCGTGATCCCCGCCATGTTTGTGGACACAATAATCCTGATCTCCATGTTTGTGGACACAATAATCGTGATCTCCATGTTTGTGGACACAATAATCCTGATCTCCATGTTTGTGGACACAATAATCCTGATCTCCATGTTTGTGGACACAATAATCCTGATCTTCATGTTTGTGGACACAATAATCCTGATCCCCGCCATGTTTGTGGACACAATAATCGTGATCCCCGCCATGTTTGTGGACACAATAATCCTGATCTCCATGTTTGTGGACACAATAATCCTGATCTCCGCCATGTTTGTGGACACAATAATCCTGATCTCCGCCATGTTTGTGGACACAATAATCCTGATCTCCATGTTTGTGGACACAATAATCCTGATCTCCGCCATGTTTGTGGACACAATAATCGTGATCTCCATGTTTGTGGACACAATAATCCTGATCCCCGCCATGTTTGTGGACACAATAATCCTGATCCCCGCCATGTTTGTGGACACAATAATCCTGATCTCCATGTTTGTGGACACAATAATCCTGATCCCCGCCATGTTTGTGGACACAATAATCCTGATCTCCATGTTTGTGGACACAATAATCCTGATCTCCATGTTTGTGGACACAATAATCCTGATCTCCATGTTTGTGGACACAATAATCCTGATCTCCATGTTTGTGGACACAATAATCCTGATCTCCATGTTTGTGGACACAATAATCGTGATCCCCGCCATGTTTGTGGACACAATAATCGTGATCCCCGCCATGTTTGTGGACACAATAATCGTGATCCCCGCCATGTTTGTGGACACAATAATCCTGATCTCCATGTTTGTGGACACAATAATCCTGATCTCCGCCATGTTTGTGGACACAATAATCCTGATCTCCATGTTTGTGGACACAATAATCCTGATCTCCGCCATGTTTGTGGACACAATCTTCGTGATCTCCATGTTTGTGGACACAATAATCCTGATCTCCATGTTTGTGGACACAATAATCCTGATCTCCATGTTTGTGGACACAATAATCCTGATCTCCATGTTTGTGGACACAATCTTCGTGATCTCCATGTTTGTGGACACAATCTTCGTGATCTCCATGTTTGTGGACACAATCTTCGTGATCTCCGCCATGTTTCTGGTTTTTGGGTTGTAGTCTACCTGATGCCGAACGTTTCACAGGACGCCGAACGCCCCGGACTTGTAATGTGATTGGTCGGTCTCCTTCTGACCTGAGGGAGGAGCATTCAGATTCTCAGTTTATTTTTTTTTAGAAGCTGTTTTGGTTTTTGTATTCTGTTCTCCCCCACATGTTACATGTTACATGTTCATTCTGTGTTGTTACTTTGTATTCTTTTTCCCATCATAGGATTGGTGCTCTATTCTCAGACAATGGCTGCCACCTCCTGGTACATTTGTATCATTACATGTTCCCAGCATCCATCACTAACATTGATCTTACTGTGGAATCGCCCCCACTGTACCCCCCCATCATGAGTACAACATATATATACATGATATTGCCCCAAGTATTGTCCCCCCTGTATATACATGATATTACCGCAAGTATTGTCCCCCCCCTGTATATACATGATATTGCCCCAAATATTGTCCCCCCCCCGTATATACATGATATTGCCCCAAGTATTGTCCCCGCCCCCCCATATATACATGATATTGCCCCAAGTATTGTCCCCCGCCCCCCCGTATATACATGATATTGCCCCAAGTATTGTCCCCGCCCCCCATATATACACTATATTACCCCAAGTATTGTCCCCGCCCCCCCATATATACACCATATTACCCCAAGTATTGTCCCCGCCCCCCCATATATACACCATATTACCCCAAGTATTGTCCCCGCCCCCCGTATATACATGATATTGCCCCAAGTATTGTCCCCGCCCCCCCGTATATACATGATATTGCCCCAAGTATTGTCCCCGCCCCCGTATATACATGATATTGCCCCAAGTATTGTCCCCGCCCCCCCATATATACACCATCCTGCCCCAAGTATTGTCCCCCCCCCATATATACACTATATTTCCCCAAGTATTGTCCCCGCCCCCCCTGTATATACACTATATTGCCCCAAGTATTGTCCCCGCCCCCGTATATACACTATATTACCCCAAGTATTGTCCCCGCCCCCCCGTATATACACTATATTACCCCAAGTATTGTCCCCGCCCCCGTATATACACTATATTACCCCAAGTATTGTCCCCGCCCCCCCGTATATACACTATATTACCCCAAGTATTGTCCCCGCCCCCCGTATATACACTATATTGCCCCAAGTATTGTCCCCGCCCCCCCCCCGTATATACACTATATTGCCCCAAGTATTGTCCCCGCCCCCCCCCCGTATATACACTATATTGCCCCAAGTATTGTCCCCCCCCCGTATATACACTATATTACCCCAAGTATTGTCCCCGCCCCCCCGTATATACACTATATTGCCCCAAGTATTGTCCCCCCCCCGTATATACACTATATTACCCCAAGTATTGTCCCCGCCCCCGTATATACACTATATTACCCCAAGTATTGTCCCCGCCCCCCCGTATATACACTATATTACCCCAAGTATTGTCCCCGCCCCCCCGTATATACACTATATTACCCCAAGTATTGTCCCCGCCCCCCGTATATACACTATATTACCCCAAGTATTGTCCCCGCCCCCCGTATATACACTATATTACCCCAAGTATTGTCCCCGCCCCCCCGTATATACACTATATTACCCCAAGTATTGTCCCCGCCCCCCGTATATACACTATATTACCGCAAGTATTGTCCCCGCCCCCCCCCGTATATACAATATATTGCCCCAAGTATTGTCCCCGCCCCCCGTATATACACTATATTACCCCAAGTATTGTCCCCGCCCCCCCCCCCCCGTATATACACTATATTACCCCAAGTATTGTCCCCGCCCCCCCGTATATACACTATATTACCCCAAGTATTGTCCCCGCCCCCCGTATATACACTATATTACCCCAAGTATTGTCCCCGCCCCCCCTTATATACACTATATTGCCCCAAGTATTGAAGTATTGTCCCCGCCCCCCTTATATACACTATATTACCCCAAGTATTGTCCCCGCCCCCCCGTATATACACTATATTGCCCCAAGTATTGAAGTATTGTCCCCGCCCCCCCGTATATACACTATATTGCCCCAATTATTGTCCCCGCCCCCCCGTATATACACTATATTGCCCCAAGTATTGTCCCCGCCCCCCCCCATATATACACTATATTGCCCCAAGTATTGTCCCCCCCCCGTATATACACTATATTGCCCCAAGTATTGTCCCCGCCCCCCCGTATATACACTATATTACCCCAAGTATTGTCCCTGCCCCCCCGTATATACACTATATTGCCCCAAGTATTGTCCCTGCCCCCCCGTATATACACTATATTACCCCAAGTATTGTCCCTGCCCCCCCGTATATACACTATATTACCCCAAGTATTGTCCCTGCCCCCCCGTATATACACTATATTGCCCCAAGTATTGTCCCCGCCCCCTGTATATACACTATATTGCCCCAAGTATTGTCCCCCCCCCGTATATACACTATATTGCCCCAAGTATTGTCCCCGCCCCCCCCCCCCCGTATATACACTATATTGCCCCAAGTATTGTCCCCGCCCCCTGTATATACACTATATTGCCCCAAGTATTGTCCCCCCCCCCGTATATACACTATATTGCCCCAAGTATTGTCCCCGCCCCCCCGTATATACACTATATTGCCCCAAGTATTGTCCCCGCCCCCCCTGTATATACACTATATTGCCCCAAGTATTGTCCCCGCCCCCCCGTATATACACTATATTGCCCCAAGTATTGTCCCTGCCCCCCCGTATATACACTATATTGCCCCAAGTATTGTCCCCGCCCCCTGTATATACACTATATTGCCCCAAGTATTGTCCCCGCCCCCCGTATATACACTATATTGCCCCAAGTATTGTCCCCCCCCCGTATATACACTATATTACCCCAAGTATTGTCCCCGCCCCCCCGTATATACACTATATTGCCCCAAGTATTGTCCCCGCCCCCCCCGTATATACACTATATTGCCCCAAGTATTGTCCCTGCCCCCCCGTATATACACTATATTGCCCCAAGTATTGTCCCCGCCCCCTCCCGTATATACACTATATTGCCCCAAGTATTGTCCCCGCCCCCTGTATATACACTATATTGCCCCAAGTATTGTCCCCCCCCCGTATATACACTATATTGCCCCAAGTATTGTCCCCCCCCCCGTATATACACTATATTGCCCCAAGTATTGTCCCCCCCCCCCCGTATATACACTATATTGCCCCAAGTATTGTCCCCGCCCCCCCGTATATACACTATATTGCCCAAGTATTGTCCCCGCCCCCCCCGTATATACACTATATTGCCCCAAGTATTGTCCCCGCCCCCCCGTATATACACTATATTGCCCCAAGTATTGTCCCCGCCCCCCCGTATATACACTATATTGCCCCAAGTATTGTCCCTGCCCCCCCGTATATACACTATATTGCCCCAAGTATTGTCCCCGCCCCCTCCCGTATATACACTATATTGCCCCAAGTATTGTCCCCCCCCGTATATACACTATATTGCCCCAAGTATTGTCCCCGCCCCCCCGTATATACACTATATTGCCCCAAGTATTGTCCCCTCCCCCCCGTATATACACTATATTGCCCCAAGTATTGTCCCCGCCCCCCCATATATACACTATATTGCCCAAGTATTGTCCCCGCCCCCCCATATATACACTATATTGCCCCAAGTATTGTCCCCCCCCGTATATACACCATATTGCCCCAAGTATTGTCCCCCCCCCGTATATACACTATATTGCCCCAAGTATTGTCCCCACCCCCCATATATACACTATATTACCCCAAGTATTGTCCCCGCCCCCCCTATATACACTATATTGCCCCAAGTATTGTCCCCGCCCCCCCCCCCCGTATATACACTATATTGCCCCAAGTATTGTCCCCGCCCCCCCGTATATACACTATATTACCCCAAGTATTGTCCCCGCCCCCCCGTATATACACTATATTACCCCAAGTATTGGGCCCCCGGCCTTCCCACACTTGTGACCTTTAATGGCCCCCCAGTCTTAGTCCGTAGGGTTCAATATTGAGTTGGCCCCGCCCTTTGCACCTATAACATCCCCAACTCTTCTGGGAAGGCCGTCCACAAGGTTTAGGAGGGTGTCTATGGGAAGGTTGGACCATTCTTCCAGAAGCACATTTGTCAGGTCAGGCACTGATGTCGGGGGAGGAGGCCTGATGTCGGGGGAGGGGCACTGATGTCGGGGGAGGAGGCCTGGCTCGCAGTCTCCGCTCTAATTCATCCCAAAGGTGTTCTATGGAGTTGAGGTCAGGACTCTGTGCAGGACAGTCAAGTTCCTCCACCCCAAACTGGCTCCTCCATGTCTTTATGGACCTTGCTTTGTGCACTGGGGGGCAGTCATGTTGGAACAGGAAGGGGCCGTCCCCAAACTGCTCCCACAAAGTTTTGGGCATGAAATTGTCCAAAATGTCGCCTTAAGAGTTCCCTTCACTGGAACTAGGGGGCCAAGCCAACCCCTGAGGAACAACCCCACACCATGATCCCTCCTCCACCAAACTTTTCACTTGGCACAATGCAGTCAGGCAAGTACCGTTCTCCTGGCCACCGCCAAACCCGGACATGTCCATTGGATTGTCAGACAGAGAAGCATGATCGGTCTCCTCTGCTCTAGAGTCCAGTGGCGGCGTGCTTTACACCACAGCATCCGACGCTTTGCATTGCACTTGGTGATGGAAGGCTTGGATGCAGCTGCTCGGCCATGGAAACCCATTCCATGAAGCTCTCTACGCCCTGTTGTTGGGCTCATCTGAAGGCCACACCAAGTTTGGAGGTGTTTAGCTATTGACTCTGCAGACAGTTGGTGACTTCTGCGCACTGTGCGCTTCAGCATGCGCTGACCCCGCCCTGTCATGTGACGTGGCCTACCACTTGGTGGCTGAGTGGCTGTTGTTCCCAGTGGCTTCCACTTTGTTATAATCCCACTAACAGTTGGTGGAATATTTAGTAGCCAGGAAATGTCACGGATGGACTAAATGACTCCTGTCGGTGTGTCTGTCCTCGGGGGGGGGGGGGTCTCCTGTTGATGGGTCTGTCCCTGGGGGGGGGGGTCTCTTGTCGGTGTGTCTGTCCTCGGGGGGGGGGTCTCCTGTTAGTGTGTCTGTCCCTGGGGGGGGGTCTCCTGTCGGTGTGTCTGTCCCAGGGGGGGTCTCCTGTTAGTGTGTCTGTCCCTGGGGGGGGTCTCCTGTTAGTGTGTCTGTCCCTGGGGGGGGGTCTCCTGTCGGTGTGTCTGTCCTCAGGGGGTGGTCTCTTGTCGGTGTGTCTGTCCTCGGGGGGGGGTCTCCTGTCGGTGTGTCTGTCCCTGGAGGGGGGGGTCTCCTGTCGGTGTGTCTGTCCCCGGGGGGGTCTCTTGTCGGTTTGTCTGTCCCTGGGGGGGGGGGTCTCTTGTCGGTGTGTCTGTCCTCGGGGGGTGGTCTCCTGTCGGTGTGTCTGTCCTCGGGGGGTGGTCTCCTGTCGGTGTGTCTGTCCCTGGGGGGGGGGGGTCTCCTGTCGGTGTGTCTGTCCTCGGGGGGGGGGGGTGTCTCCTGTCAGTGTGTCTGTCCTTAGGGGGGGGGTCTCCTGTCGGTGTGTCTGTCCTCGGGGGGGGTCTCCTGTCGGTATGTCTGTCCTCGGGGGGGGGGTCTCCTGTCGGTGTGTCTGTCCCCGGGGGGGTCTCCTGTCGGTGTGTCTGTCCTCGGGGGGGGGGGGGGGTCTCCTGTCGGTGTGTCTGTCCCTGGGGGGGGGGGGTCTCCTGTCGGTGTGTCTGTCCTCGGGGGGGGGGGGTGTCTCCTGTCAATGTGTCTGTCCTCGGGGGGGTCTCCTGTCGGTGTGTCTGTCCTCGGGGGGGGGGGTCTCCTGTCGGTGTGTCTGTCCTCGGGGGGGGGGGTCTCCTGTCGGTGTGTCTGTCCCTGGGGGGGTCTCCTGTCGGTGTGTCTGTCCCCGGGGGGGTCTCTTGTCGGTGTGTCTGTCTTCGGGGGGTGGTCTCCTGTCGGTGTGTCTGTCCTCGGGGGGTGGTCTCCTGTCGGTGTGTCTGTCCCTGGGGGGGGGGGTCTCCTGTCGGTGTGTCTGTCCTCGGGGGGGGGGGGTGTCTCCTGTCAGTGTGTCTGTCCTTAGGGGGGGGTCTCCTGTCGGTGTGTCTGTCCTCGGGGGGGTCTGCTGTCGGTGTGTCTGTCCTCGGGGGGGGGGGTCTCCTGTCGGTGTGTCTGTCCCCGGGGGGGTCTCCTGTCGGTGTGTCTGTCCTCGGGGGGGGGGTCTCCTGTCGGTGTGTCTGTCCCCGGGGGGGGGGTCTCCTGTCGGTGTGTCTGTCCTCGGGGGGGGGGGGTCTCCTGTCGGTGTGTCTGTCCTCGGGGGGGGGGGGTGTCTCCTGTCAATGTGTCTGTCCTCGGGGGGGTCTCCTGTCGGTGTGTCTGTCCTCGGGGGGGGGGTCTCCTGTCGGTGTGTCTGTCCTCGGGGGGGGGGGTCTCCTGTCGGTGTGTCTGTCCTCGGGGGGGGGGGGTCTCCTGTCGGTGTGTCTGTCCCCGGGGGGGGGGGGTCTCCTGTCGGTGTGTCTGTCCTCGGGGGGGGGGGGTCTCCTGTCGGTGTGTCTGTCCTCGGGGGGGGGGGTCTCCTGTCGGTGTGTCTGTCCTCGGGGGGGGGGGTCTCCTGTCGGTGTGTCTGTCCTCGGGGGGGGGGGTCTCCTGTCGGTGTGTCTGTCCTCGGGGGGGGGGGGTGTCTCCTGTCAATGTGTCTGTCCTCGGGGGGGTCTCCTGTCGGTGTGTCTGTCCTCGGGGGGGGGGGGGTCTCCTGTCGGTGTGTCTGTCCTCGGGGGGGGGTCTCCTGTCGGTGTGTCTGTCCTCGGGGGGGGGGGGTCTCCTGTCGGTGTGTCTGTCCCCGGGGGGGGGGGTCTCCTGTCGGTGTGTCTGTCCTCGGGGGGGGGGGGTGTCTCCTGTCAATGTGTCTGTCCTCGGGGGGGTCTCCTGTCGGTGTGTCTGTCCTCGGGGGGGGGGGGGTCTCCTGTCGGTGTGTCTGTCCTCGGGGGGGGGGGGCTCCTGTCGGTGTGTCTGTCCCCGGGGGGGTCTCCTGTCGGTGTGTCTGTCCTCGGGGGGGGGGGGGTCTCCTGTCAGTGTGTCTGTCCTTAGGGGGGGGTCTCCTGTCGGTGTGTCTGTCCTCGGGGGGGTCTCCTGTCGGTGTGTCTGTCCTCGGGGGGGGGGGGTCTCCTGTCGGTGTGTCTGTCCTCGGGGGGGGTCTCCTGTCGGTGTGTCTGTCCCCGGGGGGGTCTCCTGTCGGTGTGTCAGTCCTCGGGGTGATGATGAGGGTTGGGATCACACCCCCCGGGGGTCTCACCAGCCGTCTTCCTTTCTCTCCTGGCAGTTGGCGGGTTGGAAGAACTGACCAAGAAATTCAGCAAGAACCTGGTTCTGTATGGACTGTGCCGAGTGCCGGACCCCCACACCCAGGGGCCCCGCTGTGTCCTCATATACTGGGTAAGATGACATCGGCCTTCATTATAAAGATAGGAGAGTCTGTGGAGGTCTCAGTGCAGTACCGCCCCCCACGTCGGCCTCCGGTGACATCTCCTTCTCAGGGTCTCCATTGGGACCCTTCAGTCCTTTTACTATTTATTGCTTCTAGGAGAACGGGGGGGGGCAGGATACCCGACACAGGGGGCATGGGACTGGTGGGGGGGCAGGATACCCGACACAGGGGGCATGGGACTGGTGGGGGGGCATGATACCCGACACAGGGGGCATGGGACTGGTGGGGGGGCAGGATACCCGACACAGGGGGCATGGGACTGGTGGGGGGGCATGATACCCGACACAGGGGGCATGGGACTGGTGGGGGGGCATGATACCCGACACAGGGGGCATGGGACTGGTGGGGGGGCGGGATACCCGACACAGGGGGCATGGGACTGGTGGGGGGGCGGGATACCCGACACAGGGGGCATGGGACTGGTGCTCTGGTATCACTGGGAGTAGTAGTAGTGGTACATGTAGGAGTAGTGGTGGTAGTAGTAGTGGTACATGTAGGAGTAGTAGTAGTGGTACATGTAGGAGTAGTGGTAGTAGTAGCAGTGGTACATGTAGGAGTAGTAGAAGTGGTAGATGTAGGAGTAGTAGTGGTACATGTAGGAGTAGTAGTAGAAGTGGTAGATGTAGGAGGAGGAGTAGTAGTAGTGGTACATGTAGGAGTAGTGGTGGTAGTAGCAGTGGTACATGTAAAAGTAGTGGTGGTAGTAGCAGTGGTACATGTAGAAGTAGTGGTGGTAGTAGCAGTGGTACATGTAGGAGTAGTGGTAGTAGTAGTGGTACATGTAGGAGTAGTGGTGGTAGTAGTAGTGGTACATGTAGGAGTAGTGGCGGTAGTAGTAGTGGTACATGTAGGAGGAGGAGTAGTAGTAGTGGTACATGTAGGAGTACTGGTAGTAGTAGTGGTACATGTAGTAGTAGTAGCAGTGGTACATGTAGGAGTGGTAGTAGTAGTGGTAAATGTAGGAGTAGTAGTAGTAGTAGCAGTGGTACATGTAGGAGTAGTGGTAGTAGTAGTGGTAAATGTAGGAGTAGTAGTAGTAGTAGCAGTGGTACATGTAGGAGTAGTAGTAGCAGTGGTACATGTAGGAGTAGTGGTAGTAGTAGCAGTGGTACATGTAGGAGTAGTAGCAGTGGTACATGTAGGAGTAGTATCAGTGGTACATGTAGGAGTAGTAGTAGTGGTACATGTAGGAGTAGTGGTGGTAGTAGCAGTGGTACATGTAGAAGTAGTGGTGGTAGTAGCAGTGGTACATGTAGATGTAGTGGTAGTAGTAGTGGTGGTACATGTAGTAGTAGTAGCAGTGGTACATGTAGGAGTAGTGGTAGTAGTAGCAGTGGTACATGTAGGAGTAGTAGCAGTGGTACATGTAGGAGTAGTAGCAGTGGTACATGTAGGAGTAGTAGCAGTGGTACATGTAGTAGTAGTAGCAGTGGTACATGTAGGAGTAGTGGTGGTAGCAGTGGTACATGTAGAAGTAGTGGTGGTAGTAGCAGTGGTACATGTAGTAGTAGTGGAAGTAGTAGTGGTACATGTAGGAGGAGGAGGAGTAGTAGTGGTACATGTAGGAGTAGTGGTGGTAGTAGCAGTGGTACATGTAGAAGTTGTGGTAGTAGTAGCAGCAGTGGTACATGTAGGAGTAGTGGTAGTAGTAGCAGTGGTACATGTAGGAGTAGTGGTAGTAGTAGTGGTACATGTAGAAGTAGTGGTGGTGGTAGTAGCAGTGGTACATGTAGGAGTAGTGGTAGTAGCAGTGGTACATGTAGGAGTAGTGGTAGTAGCAGTGGTACATGTAGGAGGAGTAGTAGTAGCAGTGGTACATGTAGGAGTAGTGGTAGTAGCAGTGGTACATGTAGGAGGAGTAGTAGTAGCAGTGGTACATGTAGGAGTAGTGGTAGTAGTAGCAGTGGTACATGTAGAAGTAGTGGTGGTAGTAGCAGAGGTACATGTAGGAGTAGTAATAGCAGTGGTACATGTAGGAGTAGTGGTAGTAGTGGTACATGTAGGAGTGGTAGTAGTAGTGGTACATGTAGTAGTAGTGGTACATGTAGGAGTAGTAGTAGTAGCAGTGGTACATGTAGGAGTAGTGGTAGTAGTAGTGGTACATGTAGGAGTGGTATTAGTAGTGGTACATATAGTAGCAGTGGTACATGTAGGAGTAGTGGTAGTAGCAGTGGTACATGTAGAAGTAGTGGTGGTAGTAGCAGTGGTACATGTAGGAGTAGTAGTAGTAGTAGCAGTGTTACATGTAGGAGTAGTGGTAGTAGTAGTGGTACATGTAGTAGTAGTGGTACATGTAGGAGTAATAGTAGTAGCAGTGGTACATATAGAAGTAGTGGTGGTAGTAGCAGTGGTACATGTAGGAGTAGTAGTAGTAGTAGCAGTGGTACATGTAGGAGTAGTGGTAGTAGTAGTGGTACATGTAGGAGTAGTGGTAGTAGCAGTGGTACATGTAGAAGTAGTGGTGGTAGTAGCAGTGGTACATGTAGGAGTAGTGGTAGTAGCAGTGGTACATGTAGGAGTAGTGGTAGTAGCAGTGGTACATGTAGGAGGAGTAGTAGTAGCAGTGGTACATGTAGGAGGAGTAGTAGTAGCAGTGGTACATGTAGGAGTAGTGGTAGTAGCAGTGGTACATGTAGGAGTAGTAGTAGTAGCAGTGGTACATGTAGGAGTAGTGGTAGTAGTAGTAGTGGTACATGTAGCAGTAGTGGTACATGTAGGAGTAGTAGTAGTAGCAGTGGTACATGTAGAAGTAGTGGTGGTAGTAGCAGTGGTACATGTAGGAGTAGTAGTAGTAGTAGCAGTGGTACATGTAGGAGTAGTGGTAGTAGTAGTGGTACATGTAGGAGTGGTATTAGTAGTGGTACATGTAGTAGTAGTGGTACATGTAGGAGTAGTAGCAGTGGTACATGTAGGAGTAGTGGTAGTAGTAGTGGTACATGTAGGAGTAGTGATAGTAGTAGTGGTACATGTAGGAGTGGTAGTAGTAGTGGTACATGTAGTAGTAGTAGTAGTGGTACATGTAGGAGTAGTGATAGTAGTAGTGATACATGTAGGAGTGGTAGTAGTAGTGGTACATGTAGGAGTAGTAGTAGTGGTAGTAGTGGTACATGTAGGAGTAGTAGTAGTAGTAGTAGTGGTACATGTAGGAGGAGTAGTAGTAGCAGTGATAATGTAGGAGTAGTAGTAGTAGTGGTACATGTAGGAGTAGTAGTAGTAGTAGTGGTGGTACATGTAGGAGGAGTAGTAGTAGCAGTGGTACATGTAGGAGTAGTAGTAGTAGTGGTACATGTAGGAGTAGTAGTAGTAGTGGTACATGTAGGAGTAGTAGTAGTGGTGGTACATGTAGGAGTAGTAGTAGCAGTGGTACATGTAGTAGTAGTGGTAGTAGTAGTGGTACATGTAGGAGTAGTGGTAGTAGCAGTGGTACATGTAGGAGTAGTAGTAGTAGTGGTACATGTAGGAGTAGTAGTAGTAGCAGTGGTACATGTAGGAGTAGTAGTAGTAGTAGTAGTGGTACATGTAGTAGTAGTGGTAGTAGTAGTGGTACATGTAGGAGTAGTAGTAGTGGTACATGTAGGAGTAGTAGTATTAGTAGTGGTACATGTAGGAGTAGTAGTAGTGGTACATGTAGGAGTAGTAGTAGTAGTAGTAGTAGTGGTACATGTAGTAGGAGTAGTAGTAGTAGTGGTACATGTAGGAGTAGTAGTAGTAGTGGTACATGTAGGAGTAGTAGTAGTAGTAGTGGTGGTACATGTAGGAGTAGTAGTAGTAGTAGTAGTGGTACATGTAGTAGGAGTAGTAGTAGTAGTGGTACATGTAGGAGTAGTAGTAGTAGTAGTGGTACATGTAGGAGTAGTAGTAGTGGTACATGTAGGAGTAGTAGTAGTAGTAGTGGTACATGTAGGAGTAGTAGTAGTAGTGGTACATGTAGGAGTAGTAGTAGTAGTGGTACATGTAGGAGTAGTAGTAGTAGTGGTACATGTAGTAGTAGTAGTGGTACATGTAGGAGTAGTAGTAGTAGTGGTACATGTAGGAGTAGTGGTAGTAGTAGTGGTACATGTAGTAGGAGTAGTAGTAGTAGTGGTACATGTAGGAGTAGTAGTAGTAGTGGTACATGTAGGAGTAGTAGTAGCAGCAGTGGTACATGTAGGGATAGTAGTAGTGGTACATGTAGTAGTAGTGGTGGTACATGTAGGAGTAGTAGTAGTAGTGGTACATGTAGTAGTAGTAGTGGTACATGTAGGAGTAGTAGTAGTAGTGGTACATGTAGGAGTAGTAGTAGTAGTGGTACATGTAGGAGTAGTAGTAGCAGTGGTACATGTAGGAGTAGTAGTAGTGGTACATGTAGTAGTAGTGGTGGTACATGTAGGAGTAGTAGTAGTAGTGGTACATGTAGGAGTAGTAGTAGTAGTGGTACATGTAGGAGTAGTAGTGGTACATGTAGTAGTAGTGGTGGTACATGTAGGAGTAGTAGTAGTAGTGGTACATGTAGGAGTAGTAGTAGTAGTGGTACATGTAGGAGTAGTAGTAGCAGTGGTACATGTAGGAGTAGTAGTAGTAGTGGTACATGTAGGAGTAGTAGTAGTGGTACATGTAGTAGTAGTGGTGGTACATGTAGGAGTAGTAGTAGTGGTACATGTAGGAGTAGTAGTAGCAGTGGTACATGTAGGAGTAGTAGTAGTGGTACATGTAGTAGTAGTGGTACATGTAGGAGTAGTAGTAGCAGTGGTACATGTAGGAGTAGTAGTAGTAGTGGTACATGTAGGAGTAGTAGTAGTGCTACATGTAGTAGTATTGGTGGTACATGTAGGAGTTGTAGTAGTGGTACATGTAGGAGTAGTAGTAGCAGTGGTACATGTAGGAGTAGTAGTAGTGGTACATGTAGTAGTAGTGGTACATGTAGGAGTAGTAGTAGCAGTGGTACATGTAGGAGTAGTAGTAGTGGTACATGTAGGAGTAGTAGTAGTGGTACATGTAGGAGTAGTAGTAGCAGTGGTACATGTAGGAGTAGTAGTAGTGGTACATGTAGTAGTAGTGGTACATGTAGGAGTAGTAGTAGCAGTGGTACATGTAGGAGTAGTAGTAGTAGTGGTACATGTAGGAGTAGTAGTAGTGGTACATGTAGGAGTAGTAGTAGTAGTAGTAGTAGTGGTACATATAGAAGTAGTGGTGGTAGTAGCAGTGGTACATGTAGGAGTAGTAGTAGTGGTACATGTAGTAGTAGTGGTACATGTAGGAGTAGTAGTAGTGGTACATGTAGTAGTAGTGGTACATGTAGGAGGAGTAGTAGCAGTGGTACATGTAGGAGTATCTTGGTATCCGTAGTAGCAGTCCTAGCAGTAGTAGTATAGTAGTATCAGTAGTACTGGAAGAGGTAGTTGTAGTATTTGTAGCTGTAGTAGTTGTCTTCCTAGTAGTGATAGAGGTAGTATTAGTATTAGTGATAGTGATAACAGTATCATTGGTAGTAGTAGCGGCAGTAGTGGGAGTAGTTGTACTACTGGTGGTGGTAGTAGTAGTATTGGTAGTTCCCCCAGAGATCCCGTCTTTGCTCCCCCAGCACCGGTCCCAGGAGAAATAGAAAATAAAGGAATAGAATAGAAAAAAACTATAGAAAAGAAGAATAGAATATAATAAAATAGGAAATGAATAGAATAAAAAATAAAGGAATAGAAAAGAGTAGAATAGAATCGAGCCGTCTTCTGAAATTCGAAACAATACTATAGAATAGAATAGACAATACTATAGAATAGAATAGACAATGAATACTATAGAACAGAATAGACAATGAATACTATAGAACAGAATAGACAATGAATACTATAGAACAGAATAGACAATACTATAGAATAGAATAGACAATACTATAGAATAGAATAGACAATGAATACTATAGAATAGAATAGACAATGAATACTATAGAACAGAATAGACAATACTATAGAATAGAATAGACAATGAATACTATAGAATAGAATAGACAATGAATACTATAGAATAGAATAGACAATGAATACTATAGAACAGAATAGACAATGAATACTATAGAATAGAATAGACAATGAATACTATAGAACAGAATAGACAATGAATACTATAGAATAGAATAGACAATGAATACTATAGAATAGAATAGACAATGAATACTATAGAATAGAATAGACAATGAATACTATAGAACAGAATAGACAATGAATACTATAGAACAGAATAGACAATGAATACTATAGAATAGAATAGAGAATGAATACTATAGAACAGAATAGACAATGAATACTATAGAATAGAATAGACAATACTATAGAATAGAATAGACAATGAATACTATAGAATAGAATAGACAATGAATACTATAGAATAGAATAGACAATACTATAGAATAGAATAGACAATGAATACTATAGAATAGAATAGAGAATGAATACTATAGAACAGAATAGACAATGAATACTATAGAATAGAATAGACAATGAATACTATAGAATAGAATAGACAATGAATACTATAGAACAGAATAGACAATGAATACTATAGAATAGACAATACTATAGAACAGAATAGACAATAAAGGACTAGAATAGGAGAGAATAGGATAGCATATAACAGAGTGACCGTCTTCCGAATTGAGAATTGTGAATAGAATAGATTCTGATTGGACGGCCGATTGGCCTCCATTCCACTGATTTCAGAAAACTCGAATCGAATTGGAGACACAAATGACCGAATCTAAACCAAATCTGAAAGTGAATAAAACGAAGCAAAATTATTTGAATAACGAATCGAATTTCTTCTTTCTGCTCGTCTGATTGTCGCCCAATTGCTCAGTTTTGGGGAAAACAGACTCCCCTAGGTCTCTGTGGTTCTCTAGGCAATGCTGGCAGATCATGGCTGGTGGGAGGGGCTTGCTGAAAACATCGCAGTCTCCCTACCTCAGGAGAGCTCAGCCCTGATACAACCAGTGGGAGGAGTTATACAAATATCGAAATGCCTTGATAGGTAGGCGTCAGTCTAGAGGAGTGGGTGGTCCTAGGCAGGCTGTATTTGCATAGGTAACACCCACATGTGACGCTGACTGGGAGAACTGAAATCCAGGGGGCGGGGCCAGGGACAGTCAGGTTAGGGAGGAGAGGGCAGGATGATGCTGGACGTCCTATCATGGCGTTCTCTGGAAAATGACCGCCTTCTCCTCTGACAGGTCGGTGAAAACGTGGACGCACCGCGGAAGGAGATCAGCGCCCAGCACCTTCCCGCCATCCGCAGGTTCTTCAAGGTAGGTGACAGGAAGTGACCCCATCATCTTCACACCCCAGCAGGGGGCACCACCATTCCTGACCAGTTCCCTGGAGCTCAGTCCCCCCTGGGATCCGCATCCATAGAAAGGCTGAGTGTGGTGCTCCCCCTGCTGGTCACCGGGTGCTACAGACTGTGCTATCTGCTGATCATTCGAATGCAGGAAACTGATCAGCAGATTGCACAGCTAAAGAGTTCCAGATCAAAAATCATACACGGCTAAAGGGATGTCGGGAGTGCGTTCTTTCACATGATGCCGGGGGATGGGGGGGGGGAATGGTGGATAACGGTGGGAGGCGGGGCCAATGGTCATTGATATCATCCCTGGCTGTCTATGATTCTCTATGCAGTGCAGGCAGATTGTGGCTGGTGGGAGGAAATCTGACTAATGCCCATTGCGGGAGGCTGACACCATAGACCTGTATGTGTCATTGTTCCCCCAAATCCTGAGAGTGACCCCGTGTCCCCGTATTGTCTCACCCAGGAGGCCAGCGCCATGCTCCGCCCACAGCGCATGGAGGACATATCCCAGGAGGCCGTCACCCTGGCCCTCAGCAAAGTGCCACGCCCAGCCCGCTCCTTCCACAGACGGAGGATCCCCGCATCCCACGAGGTGGTGGTGAGTGACACCCAGTGCCTGACACCCGTATTACACGTCCTTCCCTTCCCCATCCGTACGGTAAGTCACCCTACAATGTTCCCAAATCCGACCCATCCGACCCATCCGAACCCACTGCCAGGAACAGTCCGCTCTATTCTATTCGGATTTCGGAAGACGGCTTTATTCTTACTATTCTATTCTATTCTTTTATTTTCTATTCTATTCTTTTTGAATATCGAATTTCAGAAGACAGCTATGTTCTATTCTATTTAATTTTTTTTGATTCCATTCTATTCTTTTCTGTTTTATTCTTTTATATTCTATTGTATTCTATCCTTTTCAAACTTTGAATTTCGGAAAATGGCTATATTGTTTCTATTCTATTCTCTTTCTTTCTTTCTATTTTTTTATTTTATATTCTATTTCATCCTTCTCTTTTCAAAATTAAAAATTTTGGAAGACAGTTATATTCTATTTTATGCTGTTCTATTCTTTTCTCTTCTATTCCCTTATTTTCTATTCTATTCTGTTTTATTCTCTTTTCTTCGTTTCTTTTCTTTTCAGAATTCAAATTTTTGGAAGACAGTTATATTCTTTCTATTCAATTCTACGTTTTTATTTTCTGTCCTGTTTTAGTCTATTCTATTCTATGCTTTTATGCTTTATTCCTTTATTTTCTATTCTATCCTGTTTTAGTCTATTCTATTCTATTCCTTTATTTTCTATTCTATTCTGTTTTAGTCTATTCTGTTCTTTTCGCATTCGAAGTTTGTCAGACGTCTAGATTCTAACACTGATACACGCGATCTTTGAAGGGAATCGGCAATATGTGTACATTTCAAATTTGTTTTCGAATTCTAACTCGATTTTCGTTTTGAAATTCAATTCGGATCATTCGTTATTTCAGACAATTTTTTTTTTTCGTTTTTCCGGATTCAGTTAATTTCATTACTATTGTAATTTTCACATTCAGATACATCCGAATCTCCCAATGATGACAATTTCATTCAAATTTTGATTTGAACTGCACACGTCCAACCGATTGGTGAGAGCTCGCCGCCGCCCCTTCCTATTGGTGAGAGCTCGCCGCCGCCCCTTTCTATTGGTGAGAGCTCGCCGCCGCCCCTTCCTATTGGTGAGAGCTCGCCGCCGCCCCTTCCTATTGGTGAGAGCTCACCACTGCCCCCTTCGTATTGGTAAGAGCTCGCCGCCGCCCCTTCCTATTGGTGAGAGCACGCCACCGCCCCTTCCTACTGGTAAGAGCTCGCCGCCGCCCCTTCCTATTGGTGAGAGCTCGCCGCCGCCCCTTCCTACTGGTGAGAGCTCGCCGCCGCCCCTTCCTACTGGTGAGAGCTCGCCGCCGCCCCTTCGCATTGGTGAGAGCACGCTACCACCCCCTTCCTATTGGTGAGAGCACGCCACCACTCCTTCCTATTGGTGAGAGCATGCCACCGCCCCCTTCCTATTGGTGAGAGTACGCCATCGCCTCTTCATATTGGTGAGAGCATGCCACCGCCCCCTTCCTATTGGTGAGAGCACGCCACTACCCTCTTCCTATTGGTGAGAGCTCGCCGCCCCCTTCATATTGGTGAGAGTACGCCATCACCCCTTCGTATTGGTGAGAGCACGCCACTACCCTCTTCCTATTGGTGAGAGCTCGCCGCCCCCTTCATATTGGTGAGAGTACGCCATCACCCCTTCGTATTGGTGAGAGCTCACCTCCGCCCCCTTCATATTGGTGAGAGCTCGCCGCCCCCTTCATATTGCTGGACAGACTGCAAGCAAACACCCTGGGAAACATCTCTTACATGCCTGAGTCCCACTCTGTGTACCTTTATGTAATACACTCCTCTTCATACTACTATCCTCTGTTCCCAAATCTCATTTCTTTACCCCTCTGCTCCACCCCAAAACCTGCACATCTCCCCCTCATTGCTATCATCTCCCTACTACTGCTCTCATCACCCCCCACAATGCCTCTTCTACTCCTTCTCATTTTCCTCTCCTCCATTCCCAAAATCCATTCACTATATCCCTCTGCTCCTCCTAAACATTTGTATATTGTGTCCTCACTGCTTCCTTCGCCCCTCTATGGCACCCACCACCTCCTCCTATTATTCCACTCTCCCACTGACCCCAACACCTCCACTAGGAGTTTCTCACGCTCCTGCACATCCCGCTCCCATGCCACCTTTCTCACCCTTCTCCTCCTCCTAGCCGCGGGAGACATCTCCCCGAATCCTGGCCCTCCACCACCTCCCTCACCCGCACAACACCCTCCCGCCGCCATGTCCTACCGCAACCTAGTATCTGTCCCCCTGCTCCCTAAAATCTCCCCCCCGTTTTCATGTGCACTCCTGAACGCCCGATCGGTGTGCAACAAGCTTACCGCCATCCACGACCTCTTTATCTCCCGCTCCCTCAACCTCCTGGCGATCACGGAAACCTGGATCCAGCCCACTGACTCTACCTCCCCTGCTGCACTCTCCTATGGAGGTCTCACCTGGACCCACTCACCCAGACCTAACGGTCGTAAAGGTGGTGGGGTTGGTCTGCTCCTGTCACCGCGGAGCACCTTCCGAGTCCTCCCAAACCCCCCCTCCCTATCCTTCTCCTCCTTCGAGGCCCACTGCGTCCGACTATTCTCCCCAACCCCCCTGAAGATTGCTGTGATATACCGGCCTCCTGGATCCATACCCCGCTTCATGGATGACTTCTCCTCCTGGCTACCCTTCTTCCTCTCCTCTGAGCTACCCACCATCATTCTTGGGGATTTCAACATCCCTGTCAACCTTGACAACCCGGACACAGCCCGTCTCCTCCACTTAACCTCCTCCTTTGCACTCGCACAGTGCATACAATCCACCACCCACTCCGACGGTAATATCCTTGATCTTGTCTTCTCCAACCGCTGCGCTCCCCACAACCTCACTAACACCCCCTTCCCTCTCTCTGACCACAACCTGATCACCTTCTCTATCTCCTCGTCCTCCAACGCCCACCCCTCCAAATGTCACACTACTACCAGCCGTAACCTCCGCAACCTTAACCCTGCCCCCCTCCACTCTGCAGCTGATCAACTCCATGACAGCATCCTCCCCCTGTCCTGCCCCGACTTGGCTATGACTGCCTACAACAACGCGCTGTCAGCAGCCCTTGACTCACTAGCGCCTTTAACCACACGCAACATCAGACTCCGACCGCTCCAGCCCTGGCAGACTGATCACACCAAAACCCTCAAACGACACAGTCGTGCCCTGGAGCGACTATGGCGCAAAACCAAAACCCAACAAGCCTTCACCTGCTATAAATCTGCCTTCCACACCTACACCTCCTCCCTCCACGCAGCCAAACAAGCCTACTTCCTGACCCTCATCAAGGCCCTCTCCTCCAATCCTCGCCGACTCTTCTCCACCTTCAACTCTCTACTCTCGCCACCCCCACCTCCACCCAGCACCTCACTCACCGCCCTTGAGATTGCCAATCACTTCAAAAACAAGATTGACACAATTCGCAAGGACATCTCCGCAACTCACACGCCCTCTCAACCCGTCCCCTCTCACACAGCTACCCCCTCATCCCCCCTCCCCCTCGACATTACCCGCAGGGACTTCGTCACTGCTCAAACTCCCTCCGACCCCATTCCCCCTCACTCGGCTACCCCCTCATCACCCCTCTCCCACGGCCCCACCACTGCTCTGACCTCCACTCCCACCCCACCCTACATTCCTCATACTGAAGCTCCCCCAACACTCCACACCTTTGACCTTACTACCATCGAGGAAGTCTCCAAGATCCTCTCTGATGCCCGCCTCACCACCTGCCCCCTCGACCCTATCCCCTCACAATTCCTACGACCTCCCTCCCCCTCCATCCTACGCTCCCTCACCCACATCTTTAATCTCTCCCTCTCCTCCGGCACTTTCCCCTCCCCACTGAAGCATGCACACATCACCCCCATACTTAAAAAGCCCTCCCTGGACCCCAATGACCCGAACAACCTCAGACCCATCTCCCTGCTCCCACTTACATCTAAACTCCTCGAGCGTCTCGTCTACACCCGCCTATGCTCTCACCTCAACGACAACAACCTCCTCGATCCCCTACAGTCTGGCTTCCGCCCCCTACACTCCACCGAAACCGCCTTACTCAAACTCTCCAACGACCTTCTAACCGCCAAAGCTAATGGCCACTATTCAGTGCTCCTACTCCTTGACCTCTCTGCGGCCTTCGACACAGTTGACCACCCCCTCCTCCTCAAAATACTACACTCCCTCGGCCTCAGAGATTCTGCTCTCTCCTGGCTCTCATCCTACCTGTCACAACGCTCTTTCAGCGTTACCTATAATGCTACCACCTCCCCCTCACTCCCCCTCTCTGTTGGGGTCCCTCAAGGCTCTGTCCTTGGGCCCCTTCTCTTCTCCATCTACACCTCCTCCCTTGGCCAACTCATACACTCTCACGGCTTCAACTACCACCTCTATGCCGACGACACACAAATCTATCTCTCAACCCCCCACCTCACCCCTTCGGTCTCTGCCCAAATCACACACCTACTGAGCGACATATCAGATTGGATGTCGCTCCACTTCCTTAAACTGAATCTCTCCAAAACCGAGCTCCTTGTCTTCCCCCCAGCCCGAACCCCACCCCCCATTGACTTCTACATCACATCCAACAACGTCAATATCAAACCCGCTCTGCAGGCCAGAGTACTTGGTGTCATTCTGGACTCCAACCTATCCTTCCAGCCCCAAGTCCAATCTTTAACAAACTCATGCAGACTCCACCTCCGCAACATCGCCAAAATCCGCACGTTCCTAACCCCAGAAACCACTAAACAGCTCATCCACTCCCTCATCATATCACGACTCGACTACTGCAACTCCCTCCTCACTGGCCTGCCTCGCCGCTGGCTATCCCCGCTTCAGTTGATCCTGAATACGGCTGCCAGACTCATTCACCTTTCCAACCGCTCCATTTCCGCCACCCCCCTCTGCCAATCCCTCCACTGGCCTCCATTCAGTGTCCTCCACCCCCCTCTGCCAATCCCTCCACTGGCTTCCGATTGCGCAACGGATCAAATTTAAAATCCTAACACTGACGTACAAAGCTGTCCACCATACTGCCCCGAACTACATCACTGACCTAATATCCAAGTACCGCCCAACACGCACACTCCGCTCCTCACAAGACCTCCTTCTCTCTAGTTCCCTGGTCTCCTCCTCCCATGCCCGCCTCCAGGACTTCTCCAGGGTGTCACACATCCTCTGGAACTCCCTGCCCCAACCCATCAGATTATCACCTACTCTCCTCTCCTTTAGGCGCACCCTGAAAACCCATCTCTTCAGGGAAGCCTACCTCACCCCTTGCTAACTTGCTGACCTCCTCCATTCTTCCTACCACTCCATCCCCCACAGCTATCTCCTCCTGTACCACCATCCCCTCCCTCCTAGATTGTAAGCTTGAAAGAGCAGGGCCCTCGATCCCCTCATGTTTTGCATTGTATTGGTATTGTTCTGTCACATGTTCTGTCCCCCTTTGTAATGTACAGCGCTGAGTGAACTATTGGCGCTTTATAAATACTGTATAATAATAATAATAATAATAATATTGGTGAGAGTACGCCATCACCCCTTTGTATTGGTGAGAGCTCACCTCCGCCCCCTTCCTACTGGTGAAAGCACACCGCCACTGCTCCTTTCTACTGGTGAGAGCTCGCCGCCGCCCCTTCCTATTGGTGAGAGCACACCACTGCCCCCTTCCTATTGGTAAGAGTACGCCAACGCCCTCTTCATATTGGTGAGAGCTCGCCGCCCCCTTCCTATTGGCGAGAGCTTGTCACCGCCTCTTCCTATTGGTGAGAGCACGCCACCGCCCCCTTCCTATTGGTGAGAGCACACCGCCACCCCCTTCATATTGGTGAGAGTACGCCACCGCCCCTTCCTTTTGGTGAGAGCTCGCCGCCAACCCCTTCCTATTGGTGAGAGTACGCCATCGCCCCCTTCCTATTGGTGAGAGCTCGTCACCGCCCCCTTCCTATTGGTGAGAGCTCGCCGCCACCCCCTTCCTATTGGTGAGAGTACACCACCACCCCCTTCATATTGGTGAGAGCTCGCCGCCGCCTCTTCATCGTACACACACTGCTCGTGGAGGGTAAGTCCTTCTCTTCTCTTTCTTTTTTAGGGTACAAATTACACCAAAACCAACCCGGCCATCGAGATGAAGTTCAGTATGAGGGACTCGTTCTGGCAGAGGAATGAGGTGAGCTTCCGCTAGGAATGGGCGTAGCGTGACCGTCCTGTTCAGGTGTAGAAGACATGTATGGAGTCACGTGATGCCTCGAGATCACCCACCATCCCGGAGATCAGGAGGCCAGATATTAATAATCGGAGGAGCCATGTGACCCCGGGGCCCGCTCTCATCCTCGCCCTCCCGCTCTACTGTAACCTCACTGTTTTCTCTGCAGAAGGAGGAGGAGAGGCGGAAGGAGCAGGAACGTCTGCGGTTACAGGAGGAACGCATTGCGATGGAGAAAGCGAGAGTAGAGAGAGAGAGACTGGAAGAAGAAGAGAGGGAGCGCCGGATCCAGGAGAAGGAGAGGATGGTGGATGAGCAGAGGTGAGGACATCATATTGTCTTCTCTAGACCTGATACCAGATATGACCAAATGGAGCACTGCTCCCCCTCTAGTCACATGACTTCAATTGGTGGAGGAGCAGAGGTGAGGACGTCATATTGTCTTCTCTAGACCTGATACCAGATATGACCGAATGGAGCACTGCTCCCCCTCTAGTCACATGACTTCAATTGGTGGAGGAGCAGAGGTGAGGACATTGGACCCTCTGCTCTGGACCTGATACCAGACATGACTGAATGGAGCACTGCTCCCCCTCTGGTTCCATGACTCAGATTGGTGGAGGAGCAGAGGTGAGGACATTGGACCATCTTCTCTGGACCTGATACCAGACATGACTGAATTGAGCACTGCTCCCCCTCTGATTCCATGATTTAGATTGGTGGAGGAGCAGAGGTGAGGACATTGGACCATCTTCTCTGGACCTGATACCAGACATGACTGAATTGAGCACTGTTCCCCCTCTGGTTCCATGACTCAGATTGGTGGAGGAGCAGAGGTGAGGACATTTGACCATCTTCTCTGGATTATGTACTGATACCAGACATGACTGAATGGAGCACTGCTCCCCCTCTGGTCACATGACTCAGATTTGGTGAAGGAGCAGAGGTGAGGACATCGTATTGTCTTCTCTGGACCTGATACCAGACATGACTGAACAAAGCACTGCTCCCCCTCTGGTTCCATGATTTAGATTGGTGGAGGAGCAGAGGTGAGGACATTGTATTGTCTTCTCTGGACCTGATACCAGACATGACTGAATGGAGCACTGCTCCCCCTCTGGTCACATGACTCCAATTGGTGGAGGAGCAGAGGGGAGGACATTGGACCATCTTCTCTGGACCTGAAACATGACTGGACATGACTGAACGGGGCACTGCTCCCCCTCTGGTTCAATGACTCAGATTGGTGGAGGAGCAGAGGTGAGGACATCGTATTGTCTTCTCTGGACCTGATACCAGACATGACTGAATGGAGCACTGCTCCCCATCTGGTTCCATGACTCAGATTAGTGGAGGAGGAACACTGCTCCCCCTCTGGTTCCATGACTCAGATTAGTGGAGGAGGAACACTGCTCCCCCTCTGGTTCCATGACTCAGATTGGTGGAGGAGCAGAGGGGAGGACATTGGACCATCTTCTCTGGGCTATGTACTGATACCAGAAAAAACTGAACAGAGCACTGCTCCCCCTCTGGTTCCATGACTCAGATTGGTGGAGGAGCAGAGGGGAGGACATTGGACCATCTTCTCTGGATATTGTACTGATACCAGACATGACTGAATGGAGCACTGCTCCCCCTCTGGTCACATGACTTAGAATGGTGGAGGAGCAGAGGGGAGGACATTGGACCATCTTCTCTGGACATTGTACAGATACCAGACATGACTGAACGGAGCACTGCTCCCCCCTCTGGTCACATGACTTAGAATGGTGGAGGAGCAGAGGTGAGGACATTGGACCATCTTCTCTGGACATTGTACAGATACCAGACATGACTGAACGGAGCACTGCTCCCCTTCTGGTTCCATGACTTGGGTTCCTTGTATGGATGCTGCTAATGAGAATGACTCTGCCACTGGTCCTTGGGGTCTTTTGGAAGGTGCCCAGGTCCTTACCCTCTGTGCCCGCTCACTGCATGCTTGCTGTTGGTTCTCTGGAAGATGTTTGTTCGTCTGCCTCCTTTTGATGGTGACATTCCAGGTTCAGGCACTTTTCATTTTCATTCCCTTGAACCAAAACCACTTAGACCGCCCCCCACCATCCATGCAGTGTCCTAGGCGTGGGATAATTCATTGTAGCACACTGGATCTTCTAGAACTGAAGCATCGTTTCCGGCTCTTTACTAACCTCATCATCATCTGTGTTTTTCCAGGAAGGAGCAGGCAAGACTGGAGGCTGAGCAGAGAAGGACAGAGAAGGCTCGATGGGTGAGTGACAGATGGTAGTCTGTAGGGGTCATAATTCTCAATACAGGGAAGCAGTTCTGTCTGTTATCCAGGAGGGGGCGCCCCTGTACACCACTTATCACAACGTAGTGAGATAGGGACAGTAATGTTTGGTAAAAAAAAAAAAATGGCACTTCTGTCCTGGCTTGGACCGCCACAGTCCAACCCGACACTTCTGTTCCAGCCTTAGCCCCCACAAACCAGCCTCACACTTCTGTCCATGCCCCCTGAACTGTCACGGCCCAGCCTCACACCTCTGACCAGGCTTGTCCCACCACAGCCCAGCCTGACACCTCTGACCAAGCTGGATCCACAACAGCCCAACCTTACACCACTGACCAGGCATGACCCACCACAGCTTAGCCTCACACATCTGACCAAGCTGCACCCACAACAGCCCTACCTTACACCTCTGACCAGGCTTGTCCCACCACAGCCCAGCCTCACACCTCTGACCAAGCTTGACCCACCACAGCCCAACCTCATACCTCTGACCAAGCTTGATCCACCACAGCCTAGTCTCACATCTCTGACCAAATTTGACCCACCAAAGCTTAGGCTCACACCTCTGACCAAGCTTGATCCACCACAACTCAACCTCACACCTCCAGTTAAGCTTGTCCCACCACAGCCCAGCCTGACACCTCTGACCAAGCTTGATCCACCACAGCCCAGCCTCACACCTCTGACCAGGCATGACCCACCACAGCCCAACCTCATACCTCTGACCAAGCTTGATCCACCACAGCCTAGTCTCACATCTCTGACCAAATTTGACCCACCAAAGCTTAGGCTCACACCTCTGACCAAGCTTGATCCACCACAACTCAACCTCACACCTCCAGTTAAGCTTGTCCCACCACAGCCCAGCCTCACACCTCTGACCAAGCTTGATCCACCACAGCCCAGCCTCACATCTCTGACAAAGCTTGCCCCACGGCTCTGCCCAACCTCACAACTCTGACCAGGCTTGACCCACCACAGCTCAGCCTCACACCTCTGACCAAGCTTGACCCACCACAGCTCAGGCTCACACCTCTGACCAGGCATGACCCACCACAGCTCAGACTCACACCTCTGACCAGGCATGACCCACCACAGCTCAGGCTCACACCTCTGACTAGGCATGACCCACCACAGCTCAGCCTCACACCTCTGACCAAGCTTGACCCACCACAGCCCAACCTCACACCTCTGACCAGGCTTGACCCCCCACAGCTCAGGCTCACACCTCTGACCAGACTTGACCCCCCACAGCTCAGGCTCACACCTCTGACCAAGCTTGACCCACCACAGCTCAGGCTCACACCTCTGACCAGGCATGACCCACCACAGCTCAGGCTCACACCTCTGACTAGGCATGACCCACCACAGCTCAGCCTCACACCTCTGACCAAGCTTGACCCACCACAGCCCAACCTCACACCTCTGACCAGGCTTGACCCACCACAGCTCAGCCTCCCATCTCTGATTAAGCTAGACCCACCACAGCTCAGCCTCACACCTCTGACCAAGCTTGACCCACCACAGCTCAGCCTCACACCTCTGACCAAGCTTGACCCACCACAGCTCAGCCTCACATTTCTGATTAAGCTTGACCCACCACAAATCAAATTCACACCTCTGACCCAGCCTGAACCACCAGTGTCCAGCCTCACACCTCTTTCGTGGCCTGAACTGTCGCATCTTAGTCCCACACCTCTGTCCAAGCCTAAACCACCACAATCCAGCCTCACACATCTGTCTGAACATGATCGGCCTCAACCCAGCCTCACATCTCTGTCCAAACCTGAACCACCACAACTAAGCCTCTCACCTCATTCCCAGCCTGACCCCCCTCAAACCAGCCACACACCTCTGCTGAAGCCTGAACCAGCTCAAACCTCCGTCCAGGCCTGAACCACCACAGACCAGCCTCACACGTCTGTCCTGGCCTGACATTTCCACTGACAGAGGTTATAGTCCAGAGTTGATTAGGGCAGTGTCTCCAGGAAACACAGCCAGCCCATGCTGATGTACCTGCTAATCTGATACTCCTTGGAGGAGGGCTTTCCAGCTGGCTCACTCACACAGCTCATATTCCTGAGATTCTCTGGAAGTATATTTAGGAAATACACCCAGTCTCTCCTGATGGAGAAGATTCATCTGTGGGGAGGTGTTCCTAGAATGTATGACCAGCCACGATGATGTAGCTCATAGTTCAGAGCTCCTCGGGGGAGTGTCTCCATAAAAAACACAGATAGCTTTTCTGTTATCCTGAAATCTATGATTCTCTAAAACTGAATCCTGCCTCCTTCTGATTGTAGTATGGGGTAACAGGAGCATGTGAATGTGAAATCAGTTAGAATTTCAGGATACCCCAATGCTGAGAAGAAAGGAATTTGTCTGGCAGAAACTTTTTAGTATTGAAGCCTCATAATGATGACTGGCTGCAGATGACGGACAGTTGGCTGTCTAGAGGAGCAAGAGGGTGAACCCATGAGTCTTATGGATCCAAGTGAGCTCAGGTGAACAGCTGGAGCATCACCCAAGCTTCATACAATACTCATTCTTGGTCATTCTTCTGGTTGTACAGTATGGTCTCCAGCCCTCCTCCACTTCTGATCATTGAATGGTGGCACACCATAGCTATGTACGTATATAACGTAGCCATAGTAGTCACAACAATAGATGTTTCCGGTTCTTAACCACAAAGACAAACTCAGTACTATCCCAGCCGGGTACAAGCTATACTACATGATAGAGTTCTGATAGACCTGGACAGCTCTGGGTATCTGCTGACAGAGATCTTCTGCTCATTGTGTGCTCCTCTGGTTTGGATGTTTCAGGCCCAGCAGCAGAGGGAATTTGAAGAGGAGATGAAAGGAAGATTTAGGCGCAGTCAGTCCATCGAGATGGCCGCGGTGAGTGTGTCTTCTGCATTACCCATGATCGGTCTTCTTCTCATCCAAGCCAATGGAGGTCTAAATCTGTTTATTATGTATCTCAGGCAGTCATTGGGTGCATGGTAGGAGATCCTGCAAGGTGTCCAGGATGGAGGTGGTTGGGGTCTTACATTGGCTTGGATGAGTTAGTGAATGGATTGTTGCTGTATGTTTTAAATACAATTCTGCAAATGTCTCACTTTTGTATTAATGATCTTCTCTTTTCTCTGTATCGTTTTCAGGAGGCGGCAGCACTGGTCTCTGGACGGTCATTGCACCCCCGGGAATTCTTCCGCCAGCATGAGCGCTCGGCATCCTGTTCCAACTCTCCACCGTCCACTCCCAGCTCTCCAGGGAGATCTCCATCCAGTGAGTTTAAATCTTCTCATGGATCACTCAGTGGTGCCTTGGGTACATCAGGGGTAGGATCCCTTTCTCTCAATCAGCAGCCAAAGCTTCAGATCTGTAGAAGAAGCTTATTATCCAGTCTGTCCTGCTGCTCTTTTGGTCAGCTGGTGTTGCCAGTCATTATTCTATTTATTTTGGAGATCAGTGGATAGTCTATACCAAATTTTCTCAACCAGGTTTCCATGGAACCCCAGGGTTCCTCCAGAGGTTGCTAGGGGTTCCTTGACCAATGATCAATTTCTGCCTCTCAGATAAGTACCCACTGACACCATTGATCTTTTTAGATACCTGTTAGGGGCTCATTCTCCCTAATGACCACCAGTGGAGGAAGCATTCTTCCCATCGACCACCATATTGATGTATCAGGAGTTGTAGATGTCATCATTTTTTTTTCCCTGAGACCAGAAAGTTATTTAAAGGTGATCTTCAGCATAGAGCTGCAGGCCAGAGGTCACTCTATGATGAAGGTCATGTGGTCAGTCTATGTTTTGGATCCACATCCATCCTTAATTTGCAGCTCCCTGGTCAGTCTGCTCTGACGGTCAATGTCCAGTCAAGGTCCTCTCTCCTCCAAATCAATGGTCAGTCTGTGCTGAAGGTCAGCAGTGGCCAGTTAGAGTTTAGTAGGTAGAGTAAGCTGTGGTCCAGTAATCACTCCATGGTCCAGTGATCACTCCATGGCCCAGTGATCACTCCATGGCCCAGTGATCACTCCATGGTCCAGTGATCACTCCATGGTCCAGTACTCACTCCATGGTCCAGTAATCACTCCATGGCCCAGTAATCACTCCATGGCCCAGTGATCACTCCATGGCCCAGTGATCACTCCATGGCCTAGTGATTACTCCATGGTCCAGTGATCACTCCATGGTTCAGTGATCACTCCATGGTCCAGTGATCACTCCATGGCCCAGTAATCACTCCATCGTCCAGTAATCACTCCATGGTCCAGTACTCACTCCATGGTCCAGTAATCACTCCATGGCCCAGTAATCACTCCATGGTCCAGTAATCACTCCATGGTCCAGTAATCACTCCATGGTCCAGTAATCACTCCATGGTCCAGTAATCACTCCATGGTCCAGTACTCACTCCATTGCCCAGTAATCACTCCATGGTCCAGTAATCACTCCATGGCCCAGTAATCACTCCATGGCCCAGTGATCATTCCATGGCCCAGTGATCATTCCATGGCCCAGTAATCACTCCATCGCCCAGTGATCACTCCATGGCCCAGTAATCACTCCATCGCCCAGTACTCACTCCATGGTCCAGTAATCACTCCATGGCCCAGTAATCACTCCATGGTCCAGTAATCACTCCATGGCCCAGTGATCATTCCATGGCCCAGTAATCACTCCATCGCCCAGTGATCATTCCATGGCCCAGTAATCACTCCATTGCCCAGTAATCACTCCATGCTCCAGTAATCACTCCATGGTCCAGTAATCACTCCATGCTCCAGTAATCACTCCATGGTCCAGTAATCACTCCATCGGCCAGTAATCACTCCATCGGCCAGTAATCACTCCATCGGCCAGTAATCACTCCATGGTCCAGTAATCACTCCATGGCCCAGTAATCACTCCATGGCCCAGTAATCACTCCATGGTCCAGTAATCACTCCATGGTCCAGTAATCACTCCATGGCCCAGTAATCACTCCATGGTCCAGTAGTCACTCCATGGTCCAGTAATCACTCCATGGTCCAGTAATCACTCCATGGTCCAGTAATCACTCCATGGTCCAGTAATCACTCCATGGTCCAGTGGTCACTCCATGGCCCAGTAATCACTCCATGGTCCAGTAATCACTCCATGGTCCAGTAATCACTCCATGGTCCAGTAATCACTCCATGGCCCAGTAATCACTCCATGGTCCAGTGGTCACTCCATGGTGCAGTAATTTCTCAAATTATTTATATGACCTACTTGTGGTGCCCTACACCGTAGATCAGTCCTTAGTCAGGGGTCACTCAGTTTTGCCGGTTAGTGGTCATTAATCTGCATGTTTAACCCCCAATTATAAGCCCCCCCTCCTCCCAGTACAAATCTGCCCCCCTTCTAAAATCACTACTGCCACCAGAAATCTTTGCCCCCTCATCCTCCCTCCAAGCTCAAAAATACTCTTTCCTCAACCCCCTCCCCCCAAACAAATAACCCCTCCCAGCACAAATCTTTGTCCCCCATCCCTTCTCCAAGCTCAAATCCTCTCTTTCCTCGACCCCCCCCCCCCCAAAAAAAAAAAACAACATCACCCCTTCTAGCACAAATCCTCCACTCTCAAATTTCCCCTCTGAGCACAAATTCTTTCCCTCCCACGCAAATCCTCCCCCCAATCCTATCTCCTAGCACAACCCCCCCCCCCCCCTCCCACACACACTCACAATCCTCCCATCTACCACAAATCCTCCACCCCTCAAATTTCTCCTCTGAGCACAAATCCTTTCCTTTCCACTCAAAATCCTCCCCCCGATCCCCCAATCCTCCCTCCAAGCACAAATCCCCCCCCCACTCCAAATCCCCTCCCTTCCAGCACAAATACTTCCTCTCCAAATTTTCCCTCCTGGCACACATATCCCCCAATCATCTCTACAGCACTAATTCCCCCTCCCCCCAAAAAAGTTCCCCCTCAACACAAATTCCTTCCCCCCTCTACCATATCACCTCTTCTAGCACAAACCTCCCCCCTCCTAGCAGAAATCCTCTTCCCCCATTCACCTCCCTACACAAGTCCCTCCAAACTCACCATTCCAAGCACACACCCCAATTTCCCCTCTTAGAACAATTCTTATCCCCTGCCCCCCTCCAACTTCCCCCTCCACAGGTCCCCCCCATCTTTTCTCAGTTCCCAGGGCAGCCTCCTGCCCACCCCTTGTCCCAGCCCTGGTGATCAGTCTTTCTTGCAAGTGGTCAATCCGTGTTGCAGATCAATGCTGAGTTATAGTTCAGTAGTCAGTAGGTTGGTCAGTGGCCACTCTATACCGCAGGCCAGTAGTCAGTATGGATTGAAGGCTAGTGGTCAGCCAATGCTGCGAGTCCGTGGCTGGTCTATGAAGTCTGTCATTGCCCAATCCATCCTGCAGAATGGTGATCACTCGTCATTTTCAGCTCATTATGTAATAAGTACAGATCAGCCATCTTCCAGAGTTCATTGGTGGTTCTTCATGGGGGTCCAGGAAACAGCAACTGAAAAATGAGTAAAATGAGCAATACAAGATTTACGGACATGGAAGGGCTGAGTTATTACTCACAGCTCAACTGACAACCTTTACAAATAGAAAGGATGGCCTGTACAAGACCAATGGGATAGTTCATCCAGAGAATCACTCACATAGTTATGATGAGTACAAATGATATGAGAGTGTTTGACCTAAAATCATCTCCTTTTCATTAAAGGTCTTTCCGGCAGAACAACATTCCGATACCAACGCAGCATGACAGAGTCTATTTTGACCCCTCCAGCCCGAAGTCCATCCTATTTTCCTGGTTTCCAGAAAAGAGACTCATTCAGTGGTCCTGCTTCCAGCAGCCCCCCAACATGTTCTCCTGCCTTCATCTTCTCCAAGGCCCCACTGCCAGGCATATCTAAAAAGGTGGACTCTTTACCTTTCTTTATACCCCCTCCAATTTCCACCAAGCGAGGCTTTCCATCACATGTAAAAGAGAACACATCTCCCCAGCGTTCCATATCGCCTCCTCAAAGCTCCATATCCTCTCCTAAGAGCTCCATATCTCCTACTCGGAGCACCATGCCTCCTCCTCAGAGCTCAATATCACCTGCTCAGAGCTCCATATCTCCTCCTCGGAGCACCATGCCTCCTCCTCAAAGCTCAATATCACCTGCTCAGAGCTCCATATCTCCTCCTCGGAGCACCATGCCTCCTCCTCAAAGCTCAATATCACCTGCTCAGAGCTCCCTATCTCCTCCTCGGAGCACCATGCCTCCTCCTCAAAGCTCAATATCACCTGCTCAGAGCTCCCTATCTCCTCCTCGGAGCACCATGCATCCACCTCAGAGCTCCTTATCAACTTCTCAAAGCTCCATATCTGCTCCTCAAAACTCCATATCACCTCTTCAGAGCTTCATATCTCCTCCTCAGAGCACCACGCCTCCTCCTCAAAGCTCAATATCACCTGCTCAGAGCTCCATATCTCCTCCTCGGAGCACCATGCCTCCTCCTCAAAGCTCAATATCACCTGCTCAGAGCTCCATATCTCCTCCTTGGAGCACCATGCCTCCTCCTCAAAGCTCAATATCACCTGCTCAGAGCTCCATATCTCCTCCTCGGAGCATCATGCCTCCACCTCAGAGCTCCTTATCAACTTCTCAAAGCTCCATATCTGCTCCTCAAAACTCCATATCACCTCTTCAGAGCTTCATATCTCCTCCTCAGAGCTCCATATCTCCTCCTTGGAGCACCATGCCTCCTCCTCAAAGCTCAATATCACCTGCTCAGAGCTCCCTATCTCCTCCTCGGAGCACCATGCATCCACCTCAGAGCTCCTTATCAACTTCTCAAAGCTCCATATCTGCTCCTCAAAACTCCATATCACCTCTTCAGAGCTTCATATCTCCTCCTCAGAGCACCACGCCTCCTCCTCAAAGCTCAATATCACCTGCTCAGAGCTCCATATCTCCTCCTCGGAGCACCATGCCTCCTCCTCAAAGCTCAATATCACCTGCTCAGAGCTCCATATCTCCTCCTTGGAGCACCATGCCTCCTCCTCAAAGCTCAATATCACCTGCTCAGAGCTCCATATCTCCTCCTCGGAGCACCATGCCTCCACCTCAGAGCTCCTTATCAACTTCTCAAAGCTCCATATCTGCTCCTCAAAACTCCATATCACCTCTTCAGAGCTTCATATCTCCTTCTCAGAGCTCCATATCTCCTCCTCGGAGCATCATGCCTCCACCTCAGAGCTCCTTATCAACTCCTCAAAGCTCCATATTTGCTCCTCAAAACTCCATATCACCTCTTCAGAGCTTCATATCTCCTCCTCAGAGCTCCATATTTCCCCCTTGGAGCACCATATCTCCACCTCAGAGCTCTTTATTAACTCCTCAAAGCTCCATATCTGCTCCTCAGAACTCCATATCACCTCTTCAGAGCTTCATATCTCCTCCTCGGAGCATCATGCCTCCACCTCAGAGCTCCTTATCAACTCCTCAAAGCTCCATATCTGCTCCTCAAAACTCAATATCACCTCTTCAGAGCTTCATATCTCCTTCTCAGAGCTCCATATCTCCCCCTTGGAGCACCATACCTCCTCCAAAGACCTCCATATCTCCTGTTCAGAGCACTGTATCTCCACAACCATATCTGTACGATGTACCCTACAGAGCTGAATATGTAACACTAATGTCAGAGGAGCCTTCACAACAAAATACCAGATACAGTGAGAAAAAAGCCAAGGACATCAAAGCTCAGACAAGACCTCCAGCACTTAACATTCCACCGTCTCCATACTACGATACTCCGGATGCTATAAACACTAACATACTTGGTGATGTATACAGAGCAGAGTTTGTGCCCGTTGATAGTCTAAACACATCTGAAGATCTTGTGGAGCAAGGGCACAGTCCAACGTCACCAAGGAGCTCCCACATACCTGAAGGACCAGCAGCAATAAAGGCCACAGTCTCTATCTCCACTCCTGTGTCAGAAATTGCATTTGTAAGTGTCACACCAGTTACTGACACAAAGATTTCCACTTCACCACTCAGCTCCGAGGCACCAGGATTCAGTCTTCCAAGTACAAAGGCTATTGGACCAACTTTTGCACCTCAGAAAGTGGTCCTGGAACCGGTTTTGGCTGTGGAAGCTTTGTCAACTCCTGCTTCATCCCTTGGTCACAGATTATTACCATCTCCACCTATTTCTGTTGCTGCAAGGAAACTCCCAGAAACAAAGCCATATGTTTACCCAATAAGCAGCTACGAATCATATGCTTCCTCTAATACCAGTATTGAGGGTCTCCTGCCTTCTCGTTTGTTTGATTCACCAATAACATTAGAAGGCAAAACACCTCTTTCATCTTCTTTGAGGTCTATATTACAGTATGTTGCGCCTCCTCCTTATACACCTTTTAGTGCAAGAACAACAGATTCTTTTACAGTGAAGGCACCGGCATTTGCAAAATCTCTGAGTACCAGGTCTACTTCCATTTCCAACTCTGACATTTCGTCCACCAAAGTTCCAAACTTAGAGCCTTTAACTGTAAAATCTAACCGACTTGAACCTCAAACTCTACCTTGTACTAAATCACAGGAATCTGATGTCCCACCAACCGCCTCCCATCTCTCAGCCCAGCCAACCCAATCTCAGACTGAAGCCACCTTTGAGTCAAAAGATGTACAACCAGTAGACTTGGCACCAGCATCTGCTTCTTTGGCCATGGCCAGCCAACCTGAATCTCAACCCGGGTATAAATCAGAGGTTTCAACAGTAGACAATTTACCTAGAGAAACAAGCTTATCCACATCTCAAATGAAAGTCAACAAAGACCAGACTGAAATTTTGACCCTGCAGGTCAAAGTTTCCTCCAGCCCCTTGCCTGAAGCTAAAGCTGAACCAATTTATAGTCAAACTGAAGTATCATCAGCAAAGAATATTCCTTTATCTCAAACTGCACCCATTAATGCAACATATAAGATTCCCTCAGCAGATCCTCTGTTTGTCATCAACTTACCCGTACCTCAAGTTAAATCTGATGTCCCATCAACTGAAGTTTTACTTTTCTCAGCCGCCCTTCCTACCAACATTCCACCTGAATTTAAAGCTAAGCCCAGTGAAAAACATACAGATGTTTCTCCAGTAGAATCGTTACCTGTGGCGGCTTCTCTTTGCAACATCTTACCTGAACCTCAAGAGGAACTCAGTGAAAAACAAACTGAGGTTTCTCCAGTGGAACCTTTACCTGTGGTGGCCTCCCTTCCAAGCATCGTACCTGAATCTCAAGATGAACTGAATGAAGAACAAGCTCAGGTTTCTCCAGTGGAATCTTTACCTGTGGTGGGCACTCTTTGCACCATATTACCTGAACCTAAAGAGGAGCTCAATGAAAAACAAATTGAGGTGTCTACAGTGGAATCTTTACCTGTAGTGGCTCCTCTTTCCAGCATCGTACCTGAATTTCAAGATAAACTTATTGAAAAACAAACTAAAGTTTCTCCAGTAGACTTCTTACCTGTGGTGGCCTCTCTTTGCACCATCTTACCTGAACCTCAGGAGGAACGCAGTGAAAAACAAATTGAGGTTTCTCCAGTGGAATCTTTACCTGTGGTGGCCTCTCTTTGCACCATCGTACCTGAACCTCAGATGGAACGCAGTGAAAAACAAATTGAGGTTTCTCCAGTGGAATCTTTACCTGTGGTGGCCTCTCTTTGCACCATCTTACCTGAACCTCAGGAGGAACGCAGTGAAAAACAAACTGAGGTTTCTCCAGTGGAATCTTTACCTGTGGTGGCCTCTCTTTGCACCATCTTACCTGAACCTGAAGAGGAACTCAATGAAAAACAAATTGAGGTGTCTACAGTGGAATCTTTACCTGTAGTGGCCCCTCTTTCCAGCATTGTACCTGAATCTCAAGATAAACTCATTGAAAAACAAACTGAGGTTTCTCCAGTAGACTCCTTACCTGTGGTGGCCTCTCTTTGCACCATCTTACCTGAACCTCAGGAGGAACGCAGTGAAAAACACATTGAGGTTTCGCCAGTGGAATCTTTACCTGTGGTGGCATCTCTTTGCACCATCTTACCTGAACCTGAAGAGGAACTCAATGAAAAACAAATTGAGCTGTCTACAGTGGAATCTTTACCTGTAGTGGCCCCTCTTTCCAGCATCATACCCGAATCTCAAGAAAAACTAATTGAAAAACAAACTGAGGTTTCTCCAGTAGACTCCTTATCTGTGGTGGCCTCTCTTTGCACCATCTTACCTGAGCCTGACGAGAAGCTCAGTGAAAACCAAACTGATTTTTTTCCAGTGCAGTCTTTTTTTGTAGTGGCCCCTCTTTCTGGCATCTTACCTGAGTCTCAAGCTGAACCAAATTCCCAAGGTAGCCTTCCAGTGCTTCATACCTTACCTATGACTGCTCATCCTCCCATCATTAACTTACTAGGAAACCAAGCTGAACATATTGAAAAGCAAGCTGGAATTCCACCTGCAGAGACTTTTCCTGCAACTGTTTCACTTTGTTCTGGCATTCATCTTGAATATCAAACTGAATATATTGCCAACCAGACTGAAGGCCTACCAGCTGTTTCTATGGATGTTTCTTCCTATTCCCAGTCTTTGCCTAGCTGTAATCAAACTGAACTTTCATCAGTCGAGACAATACCTATTCCTGAAAACCTTCCCACTGGTGGTTTCATTGATTCTCAACGTCATGATCTTGTTGGTGGTGCTCCACAGTTTGATACGTTTCCTGTGTCTCCAGAATCTGAACATACCAAATCTAAAGTTCCATCAGTTGAGGCCACACATGAACCTGTATCTCTATTCACTGAACATTCACTAAAATTTGAAGAACAATTAGGCAATGATCAAAATCAGGTTCTTCAACCTCAGACTTCTTTTCCTCTTCCCGATTCTCAGATGAAGCCCAGTATTAATAAAACTAAGGTTTCAGCTGATGCAGCCATGCAATTAGCTGACTTCCTCTACACAGACAGCTCCCAAGATGAGGACAATAGTAATCAAACTGAAGTTCCTCTATCAGAGACATTACCTGAATCCATCATTCTACCTTCCGAATATCGGACTGATCAGATGACCACATTAACTGATAGTCCTCCAGCAGATTTGATGTCTGTATCAGCCACTATTTCCCATATCAGCTCAAACGAATTACAAGAAGAGCCCTGTAAGATCCACACTGAAGTTCCATCAAGTGAATCTTTGCCTCTGTCTGCTTCTCTTTCCCTCCATGGCTCTCTATACTCTCAAGCACAACCCATTAAGGAACAAATTAGGGATCCACACATTCAGTCTTTACCTGCCATTGATAATATGTCATGCCAATCTCCTGGCAAGCCCATTATTGGTCAAAGTGAGATTCCCACACCTGAGACTTTACATGTGTCTGCCTCTATTCCCATTGACACTGTGTCAGAACCTCAAGCTGACACATACGATAGACAACCTGAGATTCTACCATCTGATATTGTGCCTATCATTTATACCCTTCCTAGCAGTGTTTCTCTTCAATCACAGGGTGAACTCTCTGATACACCAGTTGAGGTTCCACCACTTCAAACCCTACCTGTTACAGATTCGGTATCCACCAACAACTCACTGGAAGGTCAAATTGAACCTAAAGAAGACAGAACTGAAGTTCCACAAGTTTCTTCCTCACCTGAGGCCACCATGCCTTTTCCTGCAGATGAATCTACCCAAACTGAGGTTCCAGTGCCTTTATCTTTGCCTGTCCCCCTTCCCTTCGAGAGTTCTTATGAGTCCAGTGTCAATCAACCTGAGATTCTGGCAGAGAAAAATATACCCAAATCCTTCTCCCTTTCTGTCTGTAGTTTACCTGAAACTCTAGGAGAAATTAGGGATATTCACACAGAGTTTCCACCAACTAAGGGTAAAAGTGAATCTTCTTCATTTCCTACTGTCATCTCATCTGAAGTTCAAGCTGAGCCCCGTGATGGACTGCCTGATGTTCTGCCATCTGAGAATATAACTGAACCTGCTCCACTTCCTACCATCAGCCAGGTTGAACTTTGCCCTGAAACCAGTGACCTTCCCTCAGAGTTTCCAGTGATTGTGAACTTACATACTTCTGGCTCTCTTCCCCTGGATCAGTTAAATGGATATCAAGCAGAAACCAGCCTTGAAAAAACAGAAGTTTTAAAACGTGACACATTTATTGCACGCATGGCCCTTTGCACAGATGAATCAGCTGAATCCAATAGAGAAGAAAATTGTAGCCAATTATCAACTGAAACTTCATTTTTACCTGCTATGTTTCCTTCCAATAGCTCTTCTGAATGGTCATCTGAACCCAGCCAAGTCCCACCAGCTGACCCTACACCTCTCACATTGTTGGGTGACAACACATCTACATCCCTGCCCGATACCTTGAATGCAGTCTCACCAGTGGATTCTTTGCTACTTTCTGCTTCCTTTCCCACCAACAGCTCCATTGAATTTGCAGCTGATCCCAATGGAAACCTAATAGAGGTTGAATCTCTACAAGTATGCTCCTCTCTTCTTGCGGACAGCTCATCTTTGCCTCCACCAACTGACATTTCATATGTTGATGAGGCAGGGTTTCCAGAGGCACCTTTACTTTGTGATTTACTGCCAGCTCCCAATTTTTACCTGTTTGAGGACCCTGGACACCCGCCAGTCACTGGTAGTCTGATTGAACCTTATCATACAGAAGAAGCTTCTTTGCCTGAAACAGAGGCCATTGTAATGACTGAACACAGCACAGATAAAGTCATTGTACATGACATTTTGCCCATTAATAACTTACCGGCTGGAGAGGGTCAAACTCTAAAAGATTTGTCTCTGTGCAGTTCAGACTTGGTGAACTTCAGTGATAGCCCAGCCTTCGTTGACCATAAACACTCAACTTTAATCCCATCGGAAAATGCTCTTCAGACCACAGAGAATAATATTCCCAACAACAACACTATTCCCTCAGAAGTTGTTCTGTGACCTTCACATAGCAAGTTCTAAGGAAGGAAGTGGTAAGTGACCATGTTTGAACTTCCTAGCTTGGTGTACTTAGCTATACATAATACTGTATGAAAAGTTTCTGTCAGGTACCTACCTGTAGGTGTTTGCCCATCTGAATGCTTGGTGGTCAGTTAAGGCTAGCTGCCCTATTGGTCATGTGGTTGAATGTCAGGTACTTGGCTGGTGGTGTGGTCTTCACACTGTGTCCTCCTGTTAAAACGTTTGTTTCTGTCTGTTGTTTATGTTGTCTTCCCTGGTATCCACCTTCTTCTTTCAATGTTGTTCCTTTTCTCCTCCCTGAGTCCTGCTGTCCACCTGTCCTCAGAGTGCTCCTAGTTCCCCAGTCCTGTTCCCGTATTCTTGGCCTTTTCTCCTACTCCGTATTACTCCTGGCTCCTGTCTGTTCTCAGTATGTCTGAACCCTGTTGCCTTAATTTTTCCTGATACCCTTGATCCTTCTACTTCTACCTCCGACCCACTGGATTCCTTGGACCTGATGTCTTGCTTGACCTGACCTTGCTAGTACGCCACCTGTTGAGACCTTGGCTTGGCTTTTTACTAAGTCTATGTTCCACCATCATGTTTTGGTGTCTGGATCTCATTACCTCCTAACAATGACCCTTGGTTACTCCACTCTACAATACGATGATCCCTGGCTCCTTGTTTCTGCAGAAAGGCCTCCTTTTAAGACCAGATTATCCAGTGTTCATGTTCCTGGGGCCAGCCAAGTACCAAAGTACTCATATAAAGTATCCTAGAAAGCTGGCATGTTCCTGATCTTGTATTCTTGGCTCTTTCTCCCAGTTAGTATTAATCCTAGCTCCTGTCTGTTCTTAGTATGTGTGAACCCTGATGTCTTCCTTTGCCTGATACTCCTGATCCTGCTTCTTCTACCTCTGACCTGTTGGATTCCTTGGATCTGATTTCATGCTTGACCTAACCTTGCTAGTACACCACCTGCTGAGACTTTGGCTTTGTTATTTACTAAATCCATTTTCCACCATCTGGTTTTGATGTTGGATCTCATTACACCTAACAATGACCCTTGGCTACTCCACTCTACAATCACATGATCTCTTTGTTACTGGTGAAAGGCCTCCCATTAAGACCAGCTAATCCATTGTTTGTGTTCCTGGGGGCACCCAAGTACCAGTCTACTCATATATAGTATCCTAGAATGCTGGCAAGCTCCTGTTCCTCTGTTCTTGGCTCTTTCTCCTAGTTAGTATTACTCCTGCCTCCTATCTGTTCTCCGTATGTCTGAACTCTGTTACTTTCTTTTTTCCTGAAACCGTGTGATCCTGCTTCTTCAACCTACAGCCTGTTGGATTCCTTGGATCCGATGTCTTGCTTGACCTGACCTTGCTAGTATACCACCTGCCAAGACCTTGGCTATGTTATTTACAAAGTCCAGTTTCCACCATCTGGTTTTGATGTTTGGATTTCACTACCTCCTAACAATGACAATCCCATGATCCTTTTCTCCTTTTTACCAGAAAAAGGCCTCCCATTAGGACCAGATCATGCAGTCTTCATGTTCCTGGGGCCACCCATGTACCAGGGTACTCATTTAAAGTATCCCAGAAACCTGGATATTAAATGTGATGATGTTGGGCCCCGTATTGGTCATCTGGTCCTAACAGGGACTTGACCTTTACAGTCTGTCACCTTTCGTTCTCAGAGAAGTTGGGACATATCCCTCTCCTATCTGTCCATCTAGCATCTATACTTGTCCAGCACTGCTCCTATTATTTATCTAATCATTTTAATGTTTATTAGTAATTTCTCTGCTGAATGGAGTTCTCTAAGACTGCTACTTCTCATATCAAGGGGATGTACTGTGTTTATTTTGTATATTTTATCCAGCCAGCGGGTGGCGCTATCCCATACTCTTTACTGCTTCCGGTATAATGACTGGGAATTATCCCATATAATTGTTGGGTAGGTGCAGCGTGGTGCAACGGCAGTAAGCACACAGAGGCTCGGAATACAGTAGCTGATGTATTGAAGAACTTGCAACAGTACACCAGCCCAGGAACTTACAGACGATAGAGCGGAGAGTCAGCGGTAGTAGGCCCAAACTGAAGACAGCACCTGTCAAGGAGAGAAGAATGTGGCCTGCTGGACCAACCCTAAGAGGAGCTCTCTGGTGTTGTAGACATAGGCCCTGAGCCTTCCCTACTCTTCAGTAGCCTCTCTGCCACTAGGGCTGTCCCTGACAAATGGGTATATACTCTCTACACAAGTCAGTTCACCAAAGTTCTCCAAAACCCGGTGGGGGTTGAGGGGTTGGGGGGGCAGGGACGTAAGAAGACTCTGTGTGACCCAAGATGGCCACCAATGAATGCAGAGTAGCCAACTGGAATGCTGCTCCAGGGAACCCTGGAGAAACCCAGTTTCTTTTGACGTCCTCCTCCAGCTGCACCGCCGCTCTGGATGAGCGTCACCTACAGTGGAGAAACTAGACTGCACCTGCTTACCAGGCCTCAATAATTCAAGGTACAATTTACACAGACAACCTAAAATGTCAGATCATAGATTCAACACTTATCAGATGGCTTTGACTGAGGTCCAGCCGGTCAAAGCAAGCCTCCAGATTTGTCTGAGGTCCAGCCAGTCAAAGCAAGCCTCCAGATTTGTCTGAGATCCAGCCTGTCAAAGCAAGCCTCCAGATTTGTCTGAGGTCCAGCTGATCAAAGCAAGCCTCCAGATTTGTATGAGGTCCATCCAGTCAAAGCAAGCCTCCAGATTTGTCTGAGGTCCAGCCGATCAAAGCAAGCCTCCAGATTTGTCTGAGGTCCAGCTGGTCAAAGCAAGCCTCCAGATTTGTCTGAGGTCCAGCTGGTCAAAGCAAGCCTCCAGATTTGTATTAGGTCCAGCCAGTCAAAGCAAGCCTCCAGATTTGTCTGAGGTCCAGCCAGTCAAAGCAAGCCTCCAGATGTGCTGCGAGTTCAGCTAACCCATAGAGCTCTAATAATCCTTGGTAAACATATACCGTAAAATATACAAAAAAGGTACCTAATGTGTTTGTTTCCTACAAATCACCAGCTCCATCTAGTGGCCATAATGCAGTTTTTTCCTGAAATACCTCAATCAGGTTGTGGCCACTAGATGGAGCTGAGGATCATAGGAAATAAACATATGAGACACAAATTTTTATAAACAGTGTAACAGTTTTACTTAATAATATTCATTTTAAAATCTTTATTAAAACTAATAATAATACAGCGCTCTTACTAAACATCCAGTTTGTAAAGCAAATTGATAAGAGGAATAATCCGCATAGACCAGACAAGACCCCACCAACCAAGCAGGTTCCTCTTTCACTTTCAGTCTTTTTTTTGTAAATAAAGACACTTGTCTGGAATGTGATTGGTTGTTTTGACCAGCACATACACTTCTACTTTCAGATCTTTTTGAACATGCAGTCCTACCATGCTTTTGATGTGACATTGGTGTCCTTTATTTAGAAGTGATGGTTGACCTAAGTTCTTTTTCTTCTTCCTCAGGTAGAAGGCACTGGCCAGGTGACTGTCCCGTCCAAAGTGAAGAGACCGACCTGAAAATCCTCCAGATACTGACACACCGCAATACTTCCTCATTTACACTGACACCGGGAGGACGGGAGGGACCTTGTTTTTAACAAGTCCAGAATACTATATGTAGATGTAAATTCCTCCAGTGAACATGAAGACGTTGCTTGTTCTTTATATTGAGTAATGAGAATACATCATCATTTAGAGGAAACCTCCCTTCGTCCAGTCCATCCTTTACCGTCAGATCTGCTCAGCCATCATTAACGTTACCAGAATCCCGTTTTCTGATCTTTGATGGGTCATTATCTTCAGATGTTCATGGCCATTGATAAGAAGAGCCTTTGTTCTTGTTCTACACAGCCTCCAAGGAGAGGAGGTCAACTTGTACTCACGGATGGATGAACGTTCCTCCACAGTCCCACTAAGGAGACTTTACCAGACAGAGACTTCCATGATCTACCAAACTGTCAGTGAGAAAATATCATTTTACTCCTGTCAATGGGGGACTCATTCATTGATAGTCATTAAGACAAAATGGTCATTTATAAGCTGCAAAGAACCTCAGTTTGCAGGATTTTCTCCCCCCCCCCCCCCATTCTCCCTCCCCCCTCTCTGTAGAAGTGCATCTATACTTATGATGGTGGTTGCATAATGGAAAGTGATGTGAAATGAAGATAGTTGTAAGATTTGACTGACATGAGATAGGTGCGTTAGGAAGCCTCCACCAAAGCAGATATGTGAGGCTTCCTTAATGACCTATGTGGCTAGTGGTACGGCTAGTGGTAGGTGTGTTTTGGAATATGTTGTGCAGCTTTTAGGAAGGAAATAGTACTTTACATCTCAGAAATAGGATTTAAGTGGTTCTGTATTTCTGTCCCGGGGTTGCTTCCCGAAGGTCACACAAAGGCAGAAATATTTGTGCACTCTTAAAGTTCTGATGAAGGTTACAGTCTGTGTTGGGTGGATAAAAAGCCATAGATTGAAGATGAAGCTGTAGATATAGGTGTCAGCTCATGTTATCTTAGAAGGAAACGGTAAAGGTTGCACACTGAGGATGGAGTTGCTAAAGTGTCTGAAGGTATAAGATGATATTTGTGGAAGGATGCAAAGCACTTTACTTTGTCCATGTACCACCATGGAAGGGTGGAGACGTTCCAAGAGAACAAGCTTGAGAGTATTTCTGTGGGATTTGGGATGTGTAGTCAGGGCCTTCCAAGGAAAATGTGACTGTGACCAAGTTTCTTTGGGCTCTATATATTGGACTCTGCTCTAAAAAGTTCTTTGCATTAATTAGTAGATGTCTTTAGATATTTTTCTTCATTGAGAGTCTATCACTTCCTGCTGCTCAGGGGAAGAACATTGTCTCTTCCTGCTCCTGTGTAGGAGAGCATTGTCACTTCCTTCTTCCGAGTGGGAAAAAAATTGTCCCTTCTTGCTTCTGAGTGGGAGAACATTGTCTCTTCCTTCTGAGTAGAACATTGTCTCTTCCTTCTTCTGAGTGGGAGAACATTGTCTCTTCCTTCTTCTGAGTGGGAGAACATTGTCTCTTCCTTCTTCTGAGTGGGAGAACATTGTCTCTTCCTTCTTCTGAGTGGGAGAACATTGTCTCTTCCTTCTTCTGAGTGGGAGAACATTGTCTCTTCCTTCTTCTATGTGGGAGAACATTGTCTCTTCCTCCTTCTGATTGGGAGAACATTGTCTCTTCCTCCTTCTGATTGGAAGAACATTGTCTCTTCCTTCTTCTCAGTGGGAGAACATTGTCTCTTCCTTCTTCTCAGTGGGAGAACATTGTCTCTTCCTTCTTCTCAGTGGGAGAACATTGTCTCTTCCTCCTTCTGATTGGGAGAACATTGTCTCTTCCTTCTTCTATGTGGGAGAACATTGTCTCTTCCTCCTTCTGATTGGAAGAACATTGTCTCTTCCTTCTTAGGAGTGGGAGAACATTGTTTCTTCCTTCTTCTGTATGGGAGAACATTGTCTCTTCCTCCTTCTGATTGGGAGAACATTGTCTCTTCCTTCTTCTGAGTGGGAGAACATTTTCTTTTCCTTCTTCTGAGTGGGAGAACATTTTCTCTTCCTTCTTCTGAGTGTGAGAACATTTTCTCTTCCTTCTTCTGAGTGGGAGAACATTTTCTCTTCCTTCTTCTGAGTGGGAGAACATTTTCTCTTCCTTCTTCTGAGTGGGAGAACATTGTCTCTTCCTTCTTCTGAGTGGGAGAACATTTTCTCTTCCTTCTTCTGAGTGGGAGAACATTGTCTCTTCCTTCTTCTGAGTGGGAGAACATTTTCTCTTCCTTCTTCTGATTGGGAGAACATTGTCTCTTCCTTCTTCTGAGTGGGAGAACATTTTCTCTTCCTTCTTCTGAGTGGGAGAACATTGTCTCCTCTGTGCCTGAGTGGGAGAACATTGTCCCTTCCTGCTTCTGAGTGGGAGAACGTTGTCCCTTCCTGCTTCTAAATGGGAGAACATTGTCTTTCCCTTCTTCTGAGTAGGAGAACATTGTCTCTTCAATCTTAGGAGTGGGAGAACATTGTCCCTTTCTTCTTAGGAGTGGGAGAATATTGTCTCTTCCTTCTTAGGAGTGGGAGAACATTGTCTCTTCTTTCTTTTGAGTGGGAGAACATTGTCTCTTCCTTTTTCTGTGTGGGAGAACATTGTCTCTTCCTTCTTCTGAGTGGGAGAACATTGTCTCTTCCTCCTTCTGATTGGGAGAACATTGTCTCTTCCTTCTTTTGAGCTAGAGACCATTGTCTCTTCCTCCTTCTGATTAGGAGAACATTGTCTCTTCCTCCTTCTGATTGGAAGAACATTGTCTCTTCCTCCTTCTGATTGGAAGAACATTGTCTCTTCCTCCTTCTGATTGGAAGAACATTGTCTCTTCCTTCTGATGATTTGGAGAACATTGTCTCTTTCTGCTCCTTAGTGGGAGAACATTGTCTCTTCCTTCTTCTGAGTGGGAGAACATTGTCTCTTTCTGCTCCTGAGTGGGAGAACCTTGTCTTTTCTATATTCTGAGTGGGAGAACATTGTCTCTTTCCGCTCCTGAGTGGGAGAACCTTGTCTTTTCTATATTCTGAGTGGGGGAACATTGTCTCTTTCCGCTCCTGAGTGGGAGAACATTGTCTTTCCCATCTTCTACATAGGAGAACATTGTCTCTTTCTGTTCCTGAGTGAGAGACCATCAATTCCTGCTTCTGAGTCAGAGAACATTGTCTTCTGCACATTCATAGTAGGTCATCACCATATCTCACTATCTATCATTAGGATAGCATATTCATAGGATGTTTTCAGCAATGGGTAAACACCGTCAGGTCCCGTTCACCTCTAGAAGAATTTACTCTCAATAATGAATGAGGACAGCGGAGTCTTCTGGCCTCTGGAGATCAAATGAAAGGAATACCTCAGGAATGCAGAGCTTGACTCACCAGTGTCTTAATTTGTATGAAGTATTTAGACAAGTGAAGGAAATATGATCCCCTGTTTATACAGAGTTACTATTACTGTGGAGTCTTGTTTTATGTGTCTATGGGTCGCACAGAATTGTATTTTATCCCATTTCTCACACCTTGGCGAGTTAACAGCATCACAAGTCTGTGTGGCTGGTTCACACTAAGGATTGTTATGGATGTGTTGGGTTCCACCTTCTGTTGCACATATATGTATATTTAACCTGTCACAGTAAATGTATAATATAATAATATAGATTATTAAACACACAAATGCTATCAATGCTCACAATGTCTTCTTGTTGGTGGTGGTGACTTTGTTGTGATGGCGGGATGTCTTATGGTAAAGTAAAAGTACAGAAATTTTTCATCAGAGCCAGTGCTGGGACAAGGTAATGGGGCACCAGGGCAAAGATGTCAAAGTACACCCCGTCCCCAGGCTGGGACAGGTGGTGCTTGCAAGTCCTTACATACAGTGGCTGGAACAGGGTCAAAAAATGACAACCAATCTCCAATGGTCCCAAAGTTACCTCATATTGGTCTACAGAAAACCAAACCTGATGAGGAGAGGAATGGGGATGGAGCAAAGATGTCAAAGTCCACCTCCGCCCCCAAGCTGGGACAGATGGTGCTTGCAAGTCCAGTGTCTGGAACAGGGTTACAAAATGACAATTAGTCTTCATTGGTCCCAAGGTTACCTTGTATTGGTCTACAGAGAACCAACGGGATGAGGAGAGGAATAGGAATGAAGATTGGAGAAAGGATGTCAAAGTCCACCCTCCACCCCACCCCAAGTTGGGACAGATGGTGCTTGCAAGTCTTCACATACAGCGGCTAGATCAGACAGGGTTGAAAAATGAGAGCCGTTCTCCACTGGTCCCAAAGTTACCTCGTATTGCTCTACAGAGGACTAGTCGGAATAAGGAGAGGAATGGGGATGGGGGCAAAGACCACCCTCCACCCCCAAGCTGAGACAGATGGTGCTTGCAAGTCTTCACATACAGCGGCTAGATCAGACAGGGTTAAAAAATGAGAGCTGTTCTCCATTGGTCCCAAAGTTACCTCGTATTGGTTTACAGAGGACTACATGGGATGAGGAGAGGAATGGGGATGGGGGCAAAGACCACCCTCCACCCCCAAGCTGAGACAGATGGTGCTTGCAAGTCTTCACATACAGCGGCTAGATCAGACAGGGTTAAAAAATGAGAGCCGTTCTCCACTGGTCCCAAAGTTACCTCGTATTGGTTTACAGAGGGCCAATCAGGATGAGGACCGGAATGGGGATGGTGCAAAGATGTCAAAGTCCACCTCTCGCTCCCAAGCATGGACAGATGGTGCTTGCAAGTCTTCACATACAGTGGCTAGATCAGACAGGGTTAACAAATGGTTTATGTTGATTTCCAGCGGACCAAACAAGATGAGAAGAGGAATAGGGATGGGGATGGGGGGGGTTGTAGCTCGGTTCCTCCATAGCTGGACAAATCCCAGGAGCCACATAGCCATTGCACCTTCAACATTATTTCTTGAGGTTTTCTGTAGTTGTTGGCAATTTTTGCTGGCTTCTAGAAAAGTGGGAAAACAGAGCCGGAACTTCATCAACAATATGACCACAAAGGTATGAAGGTGCCAAGTCCTGCGAGGCGGTGTTTTCATGCTATCATTGAATTCTACTAAAATCTCCATCAGAGTTTACACATCAGTACTGGAATCTCACACCCTCCTCTTTTCAGGACATTTTTTAGTTTTTAGCACTTTTGTCAGGAATCAGCAGCAGGGATGGCCAGATCTGCATGGCTACACTCAGCAGAATACAGGGCAGGAGCAATATCAGAATCAATGGCAAACAGAATCTGGCTGCAGCAAAACCCTGGCAGGAGAGGGAAATGTAGCGGAGGAACTAAATACCCTCCCATTAGCCAGCAGATCCCAGCAATGTCTCCACCTGATGTTAGCTGCTTGGAAGGTATTTAGTTCCCTCGTCTTCATTTCCCTCTCACTCCAGTGTTCTGCTGATGCCAGATTCTGTTTGCCATTGATCCTGAGAGGCACCTGCTGGTGGACGCTGAAACTACAACCTTCTGCTCTGGAAATCACAGCACCACCAGCAGGTGATTCAGCTCCTGACAGCTGTGATAGTTTTGCCATTACTGGGTCATGCAGGACTGTACACAAATGATTATTATTTTTTTTTCAGACAGATAGAAGTTTCCTTTGGTATTTGGTAAGCACCGAGCTTAATACTTTCTGTTATAAAACATATCAAAGACAAATGCCAAAAAAGTACAAACGCTCTCAAATGACCCCTCTGAATAAAGTGGACTCCCCAAGGTGATCTTTTTTCACCTTAAAGTGGAGTTCCACCCAAAAGTGGAAGCTCCGCCTGTTTACCTGCTCCCCCCTCTACTGCCATATTTTGGCACTTTTGGGGGGAGTGGATACGAGGTTTTGACAGGTAACCTCTCCCACTTCCAGCCCACTGCGCAGAGGTGAAGTGAGCCGGAAGTTAGGCACCCCCCTCCTTCCTCCTGAACTCTTCTGGGACACTTCACAGGTCCCAGAAGACTGCCAGACAAATCAGGATGCGCAGTATGACTCACGCATGCGGAGCGGGCACCCAGCTGTGAAGCCGCATGCTGTCACAGCCTGGTGCGCACAGTTGATATTCCGGCACCGGGGAGAGAAGAGACATTGCAGGTGAGCACATCGCCGGACCCCGGGACAGGTAAGTGTGTGTTTATTAACCACTTCATGTCCGGACTCTTTCCCCCCCCTTCCAGTCCGGACACTATCCCCCCCTTCCAGTCCGGACACTTTCCCCCCCTTCCAGTCCGGACACTTTCACCCCCCCCCCCCCCTTCCAGTCCGGACACTTTCACCCCCTTCCAGTCCGGACACTATCCCCCCCTTCCAGTCCGGACACTTTCCCCCCCTTCCAGTCCGGACACTTCCCCCCCCCTTCCGGTCCGGACACCTCCCCCCCTTTCGGTCCGGACACCTCCCCCCTTTCGGTCCGGACACTTTCCCCCCCCCCCCTTCCGGTCCGGACACTTCCCCCCCCCCCCTTCCGGTCCGGACACTTCCCCCCCCTTCCGGTCTGGACACTTTCCCCCCCCCCCCTTCCGGTCCGGACACTTCCCCGCCCTTCCGGTCCGGACACTTTCCCCCCCCCCTTCCGGTCCGGACACTTTCCCCCCTTCAGTGTCAGTCAGGAGGTGTCAGTCATAAGGTGTCAGTAAGTCTCGCATTCCTTCACATTATGGAATACTTACCTTAGAACGAAGCCTTCGCCGCTGACGGGGCTTCGATCTTCACCCGGTCTTCCTTCCCAGTTCATGGACTGTAGCCATTCAAATGGCTGAGCCACAGTGATGTCACGGCTACGGCATGGAGCTCTGAAGGGATGGCAGGAGTATGTCGTCCCTTCAGAGCGTGGTGACGTCACAAACAGAGATTGTCTCCTACACGGTGCACATTTAGGAGGTATTCCTTGTACCTACAGGAGA